>NC_064758.1:17211012-17326012 GCF_011397635.1 Epinephelus fuscoguttatus | reverse complement strand
ACCGACACAGAAATCTACAAGATACAAGCTGACAGAAGCGAGGAAGCTAAAGCACAAACCTTTAAGGAATTATTTTCTGGTGTGAAGAAAAAGAAAGTACGAACAGTTCTAATGAAAGGAGTGGCTGGCATTGGTAAAACATTTCAAACAAGTTTGTTTATGGTGGACTGGGCAAAAGGAAACTCCAACACAGAGATAGATTTGATAGTGTCATTGAAGTTCAATGAGCTGAATTCAAAAAGAGACAGAGTTCAAACCATGAAAGATCTGATTCGTCATTCCATCAATGATGAACAAGGAATTTACAAGTACAACAAATGTAAAGTAGCTTTTGTCCTTGATGGCCTGGAAAAATATGAACTTCCTCTGGATTTTGCAAACAACGAGGAGATGACCGATATGGAAAAGCCAGCCACGATGGATGTGTTGCTAACAAACCTCATCAAGGGGAAACTGCTTCCCACTGCTCATCTCTGGATCATCTCTCAACCCTCAGGAGTTGATAAGATTCCTCCTGAATATATTGACAAAGTGACAGAATGTCGAGGTATGAAACTATGACACTCACAGATTTTTCATAGCTCATACTCTACTCATACTATATTAATCTGCATCATGTCTTATTGTTTTTCTTATAATGGGAAATTTGATTAGTTAATACAGCAAAGCTGTAGAAAAGACAATACTGAAATATTAGAAAATATTAACTTAAAAAAACAACAACTTTAAAAATAAACTTCATTGACTTCATCTCATTGAGAACCAATGTGTTTCAACAGAAGTGTTTTTCTTTTTAAAGACAGTTTACCTTAAAATGTGTGACTATCTGTTACAACTGTGTTGTAATATAAATGATTTATAGCGGTCTATGTTCAAAACAATCACTATTATGATACTGAAAGATAACTGATTCATGCTGCTTCTGTCCATCATCAGTGACTTTATTCTGTCTTTTTCAGAGACCTCAAAGCGACGGCAGAAGCTGGCGTCAGCATTGAGAGAAAGATTTCTTAAAGAAATCACTCAAGATGAAGACTTAAATCATCCTAACCAGAAAAACACAGAACACATCATTAGAGAAGACAGAAGTGGTGAGGTCAATGAGGAAGAGAAAAATGGATGTCCTGCGGCAAAGTCAGTGATCCAAGTGAACTCAGTATCTGATATCTTCAAAGACGGAAAAGGTCAAAAGATCAGAACTGTGCTGACCACTGGAGAAGCTGGGATTGGGAAATCTTTCCATGTGCAGAAATTCATAAAAGAGTGGGCCAGAAATGACAATAAGTCAATTTTACCTTGGTTGATAGATGCAGCAAAGGCAGGGATATATGGAAAAGAAGAAGAGGCAGCTGTATTTCCACTTCACATCTCTAAGCTTAATTTGATAAAAGAAGAAAAAGTCAGTTTGATGGGACTTCTTAATCATTTCTTCAAGGAAACCAAAGAATTTGTGATCTCTAACTTTGAACATCTCAAAGTTTTATTTGTTTTGGATGGACTGGAAGCTTATCAGCCTCCTCTTGACTTTGACAACAACAAGACCTTGACTGATGTCAGAGAGCCAGCTTCAGTGGATGTGCTACTGACAAACCTCATCAGAGGAGACCTGCTTCCTTCTGCCCGGCTCTGGATGACCTCCCGGAAGAAGCTGCCTGATGCACCTGTCGACAGGATGACAGAAATACGATGTAAGCTAATGGGTGGGGATGAAGGCTGTTGATGGAAACTGAACAAATAGGGGTGCAGTCAAACCTAACACATCTGAAATGTCTTAGTCAAAATAAAACAGTGGCCATGTAGCAGCAAAAAGGCTCAAACCTGCCATGGAATGAAAACTGAGACCCTGATCCTTAACGATTATACGTATTTTGCCAACCTCACTGTCAAACTCACAGTGGTGTAGCTGAAGAAATTTTCACATTCACACACTGTAATTTTTTCTTTGGGTATGTAGCTAATTCTGGCACTGTAGGCTGCCATAAAGAAGAGTACAGTAAAGAAATGTTTGGAAGTTGATTGACAAAAGTCCATTAAAATGTTTACGGAACAGCCTCAGTTCCAATCCTTAGGATTGGTTTGGGACATAGCTGTTTTTAATAACACATTTTTTTTATTACATATTCATCCAGTTGCCTCCAGTCATTGGAGCAAGCACCTATAATGTAACCAAGGATAAAATAAAAAAATAATAAAATAAAATATAAAACCACATTGCTCATATTCAGCCTCTTTTAGGCTGTTTCTCAAGTGTTTCAAGCCCTGCTTCACTTTTAGTTGGCCAGTGTGCACCTAATCAAAGCAAATACAAAACAACAACTTAATTCTTGATGTTATGGTTTCCATTTGATGATCTGCACTATGATTGCACCTCAAGCAATTTATCTGAACTATTGTCTAATTTCTGTCCAACATAACTTAAAAATCATATTTTCTTACAGGTAAGCCTGATGTTGAAAGTCAACACATGCTCAAATCTCAGCTGAAGGAGCAATTTACCCATGTTCCTGAGGGGATGGATACGCAGAAAACCTCTGCTCTTCTAAACGAAATCTACACAGACCTCTACATCATAGAGGGAGAGAGAGGAGAGGTCAATGTTCAGCATGAGATCAGACAAGTTCAAGGTGCAAAGTTCAAACCAGAGGGACAAGAAACATCAATAAAATATAATAACATCTTCAAACAGTCCGGGGAAAATAAACCAAAAATTAGAACAGTGCTAACGTTGGGAGTGGCAGGCATTGGAAAAACATTTGCTACAAAGAAGTACATGCTGGACTGGGCTGAGGATGAGGACCACGGGATGTTTTTTATATGTTTCCACTTTCTTTCCGGGAGCTGAATTTGAGAAAAGAGCAAGAGCACAGCTTGGAGGATCTCATTCACCAGTTTTGTCCAGCTATGATGACATCCGAAATAACGGACTATAACAAGTACAGAATTCTGATTGTCCTTGATGGTCTCGATGAATGTCGCCTCACGCTTGACTTCAATGAAAGTAATAATTGGACAGACGTGAGAAAGCCAACCTCAGTGAATGTACTGCTGACAAACCTCATTCAAGGAAATCTGCTTTCGGAAGCTCAAATCTGGATCACCTCCCGACCTGCAGCATCCAACAATATTCCTGCTGATAAAGTTGACCGGGTGACAGAGGTGCGAGGATTTAATGATGAGCAGAAGGAGGAGTACTTCAGGAGGAGATTCAGTGATAAAGTTATGGCTGAGAAAATCTTGTCCCATGTCAGGAAATCAAGGAGCCTTTACATCATGTGTCACATCCCTGTCTTCTGCTGGATCACAGCAAACGTTCTGGAGGACTTTGTGAACAGAAACCAAGAAGAAAGAATGCCCAAGACTCTCACTGACATGTACATTTACTTTCTTGTCTTGCAATGCAGACAGGCTAATGTGAAGTATGGTGAGGATGAAACAGGCGAAGGCTCTGAGAGAGGTTCGTGCTGGAATACCAGGAACAAGGAAACAATCATGTCTCTGGGGAAACTGGCATTTGAAGGGCTACAGGAAGGAAACTTTGTCTTCACTGAGGAAAACTTGACTGAGTGCAGTGTTGACATCACAAAAGCTGCAGTCTTCTCTGGATTATTCACTCAGATCACACGAGAGGGCCCTGGGCCGTACAAACAGAAATTGTTCTGCTTTGTCCATCTGAGCATCCATGAGTTCCTGGCAGCTTTTTATGTCTTTCACACATTCAACAACACAGGTGAAAATCTGCTGACCGTGCCTGCTTCAACAGTTGAAGGCTTGCCTGCTGCAGACTTCTACAAGATAGCGGTGGATAAGGCTTTGGGTAGCCAAAATGGAGACTGGGATCTGTTTCTCCGCTTCCTGCTAGGCCTCTCCCTGGAGACAAATCAGAATCTACTGCAAGAGCTGCTGAAGAAAACAGAGAACAACAAAAAAACCAACAATGACACCATTCAGTACATCAAAGAAAAGATCAGAGAAGAGAACAGTGATGCTGATAAGAATTGCAATCTTTTCCACTGTCTGAACGAGCTGAATGACCACTCTCTTGTTGAGGAAGTGAAAACGTACCTGCGCTCAGAAACAGTCACATTTGAAAATTTCTCTCCCTCCCAGTGGTCAGCTCTGACTTTTGTGCTGCTGACATCAGATGACAAGCTTGATGTGTTTGATCTAAAAAAGTACCGGAAATCAGACGAAGTTCTTCTAGGAATGTTGCCTGTGGTCAAGGTCTTCAGAACTGCTTTGTAAGTACTTTTAAATGCTCTCTTATAAATGCTCTTGCAAATATGATTGTTATCTTGCAGTGCACTACATACAAAGTATATCTATTTATTTCCAAACTAAAAGCGGGTTACCATTTCCAAGAGGGCCTGAAGTAGGCTAACAATGGGCTGTAATAAGTCCTGTTTTAGTAATGGCAACAACTATAAAAATCTGCTTAATTTAGGCCCCTTGTGTGTCTGGTCATGTGGTTAATGGGACTACAAGTTGGGCCCATGTTTTATCCATACACATGGTGAAACTTGTCATAAGTTGGGTGAGCCTTCCAGTGGAAGCTCAGTTGTTAAATAATCTAGTTGGCACAGAATCTGTATACAATCATTTTCCAAACCCATTTTTATCTTTAGTTTTTATGCCAATTGCTTGATGTGCTGTTTAAAAGTGAGATTGGTTTGTTGCCAAAATCCCAGGTATTTATATGATTGAACATTTTAATTTTGTTACCATAAGTATATGGGTGGCAGGGAGATAAATCACAGTTTTTATAATAAAACAGATTTTGTCTTGAGATTAAACAGATGTTTGACGAATGTTAAATCTAGAATATAACCATGATGTAACTTGAGCTGACGAAAAGCCAAATGTATACAAGACTATTGTCTGCATAAAAATGGGTATTATAAGTCTGTGTTGGAGTGATATTGTTTGTATAGACTCTTAATAAGTAAGGACCCAACACAGATCCTTGAGGTACCCCCTTATTTATCCCTGAAGGTCAAAAATTTGCTGTGGCTAGAGAGCACTGTTATATTCTGGATCGGCACATGGTTGCCTGTCAAGCAGAGTTTCCAGGATCTTTTAAAGAGGGAGATTTCAGAAACTGGGGGATAACTGATGCTATTCAGTGGATCCACTTTTTTGCAGTGGGATGACATGATACTGTTGGTGTCTTAGTAATTAGTGCTGTGATAGTACTGTGATTGAGTTTGTCTTATCAAGAGAACAACATAGTGTCCATGATGTCTAAATATTTGCCAAAAGACCACTTTTTTTATTTGGTGAGACTTCAGTGGAGCTTTATTAAAGATGCCTACAAATGTTTTTACAGGCTGAGTTGGTGTGAGCTCTCTGAGAAATCCTGTAGCGGTCTGTCATCCTCAGTCCTCAGCTCCGCATCCTGTAATCTCACAGAGCTGAACCTGAGTCACAATGACCTGCTGGATTCAGGTGTGCAGATGCTTGCTGATGGCCTCCAGAGTATACACTGTAAACTGGAGATTCTCAAGTAAGTTTACAATACATTAACTGTGCATTTTATAATGACCAACCAACTAACAGTCATTAACAAGAATGGGAGGTTGTAATGTGTATTTCTAAGTAAAGTTATTCCAAAGTGAAAAAAAGTTCATTGTGCAGTGCGGCAAAAGTTTTGGTATAGAATGACACCAAAGTAAGAGACTAAGGAAGTATGGACAAATTAGGAGCTGAATTTGAAAATTTGACAAAGGTTAACAATGTTGTTTTCTTAAAAACAAAATAAAATAAAAATCTCACGGTAATTTCAGCTGTTTAAAGATGTGTACACACTGTAAACCCGAATAAGTTAAGAATACTAAAAACTTTTGTGGAAACCGATTACCTCAAAGTTTTTGAGTAAGTAAGTTAGAATATTTAAGTTTGGTGTACTTACATATTTTACATCATTTACACTCAAATAGTACTTGTTATTTAAAAAAAATTTGTGAGTGTCCTGTACTTAAAACATTTGTTTTAATTTGTATATATGTTTTAATTTCTTTGTAATTACTTGTTATTATGACATAGTACTTAATTGATCAACATCTTTAAACTCAAAAAATATACTGGTTAATAACCAAAAAGATAGTTTTACAAAGCTCATAAACTAATATTTTTTTTAAGTTCAGAATACTCAAATAAACTTCTTCACACAAATGTAGAATATTTCAATGTTTTTTATTCAGATTTTATTCTTTTTCTCCAAACCACTTTGAATAAACACACATCTGTATCCATGGGCAACTTGTAAAGACTGGCCAACAACATCTGAAAATGTAAACACACCCCATTTGCATATCATGAACTGTCAACATATATACATCCACACATACATTATATAAAAACAGATTTGTATGGTTATGTGTAAATCACTGCAAATGTTTAAATGTTTGTATAAAAGCATTGGGAACTTGTGCTCAGTGTAAAGGTATGGCCTTTCAAAACAGTATCTTCAAGTTATTTTACATCTATGGCCATTCAAGGAAATAAATAATTTGAAATGAATAAAAAATAAATTAAATAAATAACCAAAAAGTAAATATCAGGATATCAGATAAAAAAAGTAAATCCAAAAATAAAGTCAAGTCATTGCACATGAATAAAAAAATAAATCAAACCAAAAGGAAATTTATAGATTTAAAATCTATGCCTTTTGAAAAGAAAGGCCAACAAAAACACCGTTTCTCCAGGTAAATGAATTAAACACACCCTTTTGGTGACTTGTTTTTCTCCTGCACTCACCGTGGTGCATTTTTGGAATTTAGTGTATATCTGCATAAGCAGAAAAAACAACCTGTTGAATTATTCTGCATAAGCAGAAAAAACAACCTGTTGAATTATTCCTTCCTTGACCCAGGAGGACAACAAGAGGGTTATCCCTCTTGTTGTCCTCCTGGGTCAAGGAAGGAAGAAAAGAAAGATGGAGGAAGGGAACAGATTGGATCATGGCAGGAAGAAGAATGTAGGGAAAGAAGGGAGGTAAGAAGTGAAAAGGATGGTGGGAAGAAGGAAGGGAGAATGGAAGGAAAGAAGGATGGGCAAAGTGAACAGATTGGGTCTAGGGAGGAAGAAGGAAAAAAGACTTAGGGAAAGAAAGAAAGAAAGAAAGAAAGAAAGAAAGAGAGAAAGACAGACAGACAGACAGACAGACAGAAAACAGATTGGGTCTAGGAAGGAAGAAGGAAAGGAAATGATGTTAGAAGAGGGGAGAAAGGAGGGAAAGAAGGAAGGGAGGAACAAAGCAAGGAAAGGAGGGATGGAGAGACAGAAGGAAGGGAGGAAAGAAGGACCATTTGAAACAGATTGGGTCAGTTTGACCCAGGAGGACAACAGGCACATCTTAAATAAATCTAACAAAAAAATGCTACATCATACAGATAACGTCTACTTTGTAAGCAGGTCATTTTTCAAAGCGAGCAGAGCAGGTTTCAGGGGTGCACCATCATCCAACCCCATTACAACCTTTTGTATGAAGGTGAAGGTGCCAAGTAGTTTCTTTGGGTAGTCCAAATGCAGAACATACACCAGGCCAAACAGTAACACATATGCATCGGCAAACGTGGCAATGTCCCTGATGATGAATTCATCTTCCACCACAAAAACGGCAAATGTGTCCTGCACGGAAGGATTGCGTGAAGCCTGCCAATGCGTGTGCTGCCAGGTTGTCAGACACAACACAAAGAACAGTACCTTGAACTGACTGGCCAAGAGACTCAATGAATACACCGTCTTGTTCAAGAGTGCAAAGGTCTTGTAACAAAGGACGGAGAACTGTTTTGTATCCATACTTCTGGACATCAGGGACCTTACAAATTGCTGCTAGCTGAATAACATGCAGCGCTGATCTGTATTTAAGTGGTAGATCTGCAAGCACCCAGTAAACTGAGCACAGTTTGTGTATTTTTCTTGAAGTGCCTAAAGGATTGGCAATTTCAATATCATCAATGTACAATAAAATTGGCAGTGAGAGTTCTAAGGAAGACAACAAATTATTCTTTTGAAAATATAAACCATCTTGGTGGCTCGTATAATGGCCTTTTTGTGACACCTTTGTTTCCTTTATTCTTTCTAGGATGTCTGTGTGTTTAAACATTTCCTGGATCACCTGGAGAATAGGGACATAGGCTACTCTGCATCCAGGCTCCAACTCATACTGCACTGGCTTCACAACAGGGAAATTTTTTTCAACAAATGTTTTTCTTCGTTTTTTAGTTGACATCTCCTCCCCTTTAGTTGTGGCACTGACAAAAATATTTGTCTTCATAACCTCATTTACTAAATCATTCAGGGTAGCTTCAGTAATAGAGATATCATGCCTCTGTAGTGTCTCCTTTACAGTATCCCTGATGAGAGGCTGAGACAAGGAAAATATCTGACTGAGATGATCAACTATTTCCTGAGTTGCCAAGTCAGAAATGTGGAGAACAGTTTGCATCTTGAGGAATAATGAGGAGAGATTATGGCGCAATTGGTCTCTCAACTGACTGGAGTCACATACACTGTCATCCTCAGGATTATCAAATGAGTCTGCATGTTGGGATAGGGAATTATCTTCATAATCAAGGTCAGCAGCATTTACAGTAGCATTTTCTGTTGAAACTATCTCATCACTAAAGTCTGAACTATTTGCATGTATCCTACTTTTGTGTGTATTAAAGAAGAATACACATTAGTGCTGTAGTTACAGTTTTTAAATGGGCATGTGATCGTCTCACGTTTTTTTAAATGGCCCCTTAAATGAGTGAACAATGTTTCTTGTGAGAATGGCTGTTTCAAGTTACACACAGAACAGGTAAAAGCTGCCCTTTCTGCTTGTGCCATGTCACTTGCACTGGGTCTACACACATCTCTGTGAAACCGTGACAGATGAATTTTCAAGGCATTAAAGGACAGAAATGTACAAATACAAGAGTCATGGAGACATGGTAGAGGCTAACTCTAGAATAATGGCTGTGTTTCAAGCGATAGTGCCGGAATAACTGTGCCCGGTGTCTGCAGACACAATACACAATTTGCACTTCCACTCCATTACTCAAACAAAAGTCGTCTTCAGTGTCTTTCAAGATCAATGTTTACCATAGAGGTTCTGTGCCATTAACTGCTCTCAGTGCTCTTCACTGGTCTCAGGTGTTTGATCCTGTGGGATGACATAAAAAAATAGTACTCTGAAACCACTCAAACAATGCAGTCCAAATTTCTAATTAGAATATTTTAGCTAGAAATAAATGAAGTAATTTATACATTTTAAAACACAGATTGTGAACCCTTTCCAATCTTTGTTAAATGCGGTGGACTAAGCTATTTATTAAGCTATTATTTTTCTGACAAAAAAGACTAAACAACTGTACAATGTAGCCTATAGTTAATCTAATCTCTTAACAACTAAGGATGGCATAGTTATTTCTTTTATCCCTTTAAACATAGAAAACAGCATTATCGGGCTCACCAAAAAATACAATTAAAAGCAAAGACAATTATCAGCAACATTAAATTCAATGGATACATCTTTACATCAAAAATGAACATAAACAATACCTTGTTTGCCAAGGATGTCTTGTGCTGGGTACCAACTTCAGCCGGCATGGGACAGACTTGAGCCGACAGGGACAGATTTCAGCCGACAGGGACAGATTTCAGCCGACAGCGACAGATTTCAGCCGACAGCGACAGACTTCCGCCGACAGGGACAGACTTCAGCCGACAGGCACAGATTTCAGCCGACGGGGACAGACCAGCCGATAGGGACAGACTTCAGCCGACAGGACAGACTTGCCTACAGGGAAAGACAATTAATTAGTCACCAGTTAGTTCTCTCTCTCTACCACAGCTACTGGCACGCGAGAAACACAGAACAGGAAACCTGCTTTATTTTCAAAATAAAGTACATATTTTGACTATCTAATAAAAGGGATGGGAAGCTCCCTGGTAGAGATAGGAGATAATAACTAGGACATAATAACTTACACTTTTAAAGCTGGTTTGTGATTATAACATTAATATGTATCAATTCTGGTTGAAATCTGCATTATCTGGCTCACCAAAAAATACAGTTAAAAGCAAAACAATTATCATCAACATTCCTGCCCAAACATTAAATTTAATGGATACATCTTTACATTAAAAATGAACATAAACAATACCTTGTTTGCTAAGAATGCCTTGTGCTGGGTACCAACTTCAGCTGACAGGGACAGGAGGGGACAGATTTCAGCCAACAAGGACAGACTTGCGGACAGGGACAGACCAGCCTACAGGGAAAGACAATTAGTATGTCTGCTTTCTTGAAGTAAACAACTCCTTCGGTTCACCTGACGTTATCTGAAAAAAAAAAAGTGTTTTGTGGGATGTAAATAGTCTGAACAGCTTAACATTCGTCCGCTCCAATTATACACAAACGAGAATCCCCCCCTCCCCAAACAAATGTTAACTTTACCAGCAGAAGTAAATTTATAAAGAACAATACCGTAGACTGAAAATATGTATTGTCATTATGATTATTGCACTCAGTTCACGCAACACGTCCTCACCAAAGACCGGTAACGTAATGTTAACTATGACCACGTGTTACGCTGAATTTGTAAACAAGTGCAAAAACTGTTCACACTGAGCAGCACCGGACTTGTCTGTATCATGCCTTTGCCACGTTACTACTACTACCGTTAGTACTAACACCGGACTCGTCTGTATCATGCCTTTGCCACGTTACTACTACTACCGTTAGTACTAACACCGGACTCGTCTGTATCCACCCCACCACCCACACAAACAAACACACACACACACACACCGTCTTCTTACTTCGAGTGGGAGGCGGCTTTACCGGGTCATACCGGCTTATTTTCAACCAAATGTTAACTTTACCAGTAGAAACACATTTATAAAGAATAAAAATAGCGTCGACTGAAAATATTTATCGTCATTATTGCACTCAGTTTGCAACACGTCCTTGCCAAAGACCGTAACTGTGACCGCGTTACGCTGAATGTGTAAAATAAAGCGCAGACAAACAAAAAAAACTATTTCATTGTGGCATTTATACAATTAAACAACATGCAAGTCATTTTGGAAGACTTTACCCTTATACTTACAAGTTTTCTTAACTTCAGCAGTCGATACACTCCCCTCGCTTCACGACCGCCATGTTGGTTTGATTTTGCCTCGTTCGGTCCCGCCAACGTAATGACGCACTGACGTCATTACGTTGCACGCCTCCGTGCATTCAAAGATTTTGAGTAAGATCGTGATGATCACTCAGACAATTTAAGTAGCACAAAATTATAACTGCATTCCTCCTTCGGAACACTTAGTAACTTAAAGTTGGGTTGACTTGATAGCGGATTTTGATTGTTGTTTCACAATACTTTTGAGTTAGTAGTAGTGTTCGGGTTTACAGTGCACAGTTGAGCTCTCTCTGTCCTTGTTCATGCCGCCAACCCAAATCAGGTTTTTGGCAGATACAGATTATATCTAGATTGATTTTAAAATGCTTGGACATGTGATGTGATTTTTGCAAACCCGATCCAAACTCTCAAACTAGACAGTGCTGATCAAATATGAATCATGATTCTGTCACTGCATTGCCTTTTATCTCCTCAAATGTTTTTATCAACATGTTTCAACATATTTTAGTGTACTGTTTAGCTGTAAAATGACAAGCTTGTGACCTGGCTGTCATACTGAAAACAGTCAAGCAAAAACCAAGTACCGCCCACCGGCCAGAGCAAACTTTCCTATTTAAACAGAACACTCTCGATGAGGAAACACAGTATTATGAAATTAAATGACAACAAAGACAATTTAGAAAAATGATGGTTAAACATGATTTTCTGTGGTAGATGGCTATATATGTGCTATAAATCTGAGGTGTCCTGATATAGATACTAATGGACTTTGGAAAATCTGTCCTTTACACTGCCATGAACTTGGTATGCCCTTTATTTTCCAACATCAGTACTTTTGCACTTTACTTTTACTGTATTTTGAATTTTTCTCAAATGTTATAACCATTAAAAACATGATAATCGTGTGTGTGTGTGTGTGTGTGTGTGTGTGTGTGTGTGTGTGTGTGTGTGTGTGTGTGTGTGTGTGTGTGTATGTGTGTGTGTTGTCTGCAGGTTGTCAGGTTGTCAGGTGACAGAGAAAGGATGCTCATCCCTGGCCTCAGCTCTCAGGTCCAAAAATGCCTCCAAACTGAAACAGTTGGATCTCAGTTACAATCACCCAGGAGCTGATGGGAAGAAGATGCTCTCTGATATAGCTGCAGATCCAAATACGAGTCTGAAGACACTCTGGTATGTTAAGATGTCAGGGTGTGTATTTACATATGTACACTTATGGTGAAATAGCTGTTTCACCCACTTATACAGTAATAAGACTACATCTACACAAAGGCAAAATCTAATCCAAGTCTTTTATCTCATTAGGTAGCAGGCTAGTCACCAAAACACTCAGTTACCTTCTTATTAAAGGATAACTTCGGTATTTTTCAACCTGGGCCCTATTTCCCCATGTGTATGTGTGCGTATGATTCATAGGTACAACTCGTTTTAAAATTGGTTCAGTATTGAGGGAGGTGGATGCAGCCGGCAACCGCGAGGTAGATATGGGGGCAAATGCGTCCTGTATAAGTTTGCGCAATAAAAGTGCTTTTTTTCGCCACTGACCGGTTCAGATCGCCAGTGCTATCTCTGTAAATAGCATACTAAGCGTTTCCCTGACCCTTCACCTCTGTGAAGCTGTGTGTGACATCATCTTGCAAGAGCTTTGCTTGTTGCCGGAAGGGTTATCCTTTAAGAGAAAATATCTCTGTTACACTTGACATTGACATGTATTTGGATATACTATCAGGATAAAGAAAGCACATGTTCAGGCAAAGTTACACATTGTGATACTCCATACAATGTGACCAAATTCTTACAAAAACAATCTGTCCAACAAGCTGAAAAATCACTTTACTCCACCTCTTAATGCTAGCATATGCAAGCCCGGCAGAAGCTACAAATCACTAGCAAATTTCCCTACAAAAAGTTATTTAAAAAAAATAAATGATGCCCGTCCATGGCGTTGCTTACCTTCTCCTGGGATGTGCCATGTTTTTCACATTTACACCAGCCACACCAAACTCACAGTGTGGGCAGAACTGACATAGCCAGAACACTTAGCATTTACCTACACTCACCATCTACACCTGATTAAACCCAGTTGTACATGATGCCCGTAGACAAACCTTATTTTCTGCAGTATTAATTCTGTTGGTATCAAAAGCACCTTGTTGCTCAACACTCAAGCAGCGGCAGTGAGTAAAAAAGTAAATCTATATTTTCTTGTGACCTTCGTAACAGGATACAGATGTTGCTTGGAGGTGGTGTGTTCCACCAAAGTGCAGTTTTTAAGTTGTATTCTATTGAAGTTGGACATTTCTTTTTGTGATCTTCATTTGTTCAGTTTGGAGCATGATGGAGTGCATCGGTTAAAGCCAGGGATCAAAAAGTGTAAGTCGTTATTATGTTCAATTTTCTTCTCTTCTTCTTTGTCTTCTTCTTCTTCTTCTTATCATTAGTAGTAGTAGTAGGCATGATATGAGATGAATTAGACACCATTTTTGTTATTTTCTCTGCCATCTTGATTGTAAGGAAGCTGGGAAGGACAATATCACCAGGGACAGCTCATGGCACAGTTGACAGACTGGGTCACAGTTGGCTGTCATGACTGCCACCTGGTTTTGTTCTGTCCTACCTGGAGCATTTCAGAAGTGGAGTGTTTTGCCTGCCCAATTTTCTAGACTCACAGATTTTCTGGATTTGGTAATATATGATATATGTGCTTTTACCATAAGTAAGTAAGTAAGCAGGCTCTGTAGTTAGTTGCGTGACTTTATTTTGTCTGTTTTGACTTATTGTTCTTTCCTACTTTATTATACTGTTGCCTACTGTTGCCAAAAGTGAGTCCTGTTGAAAGGATCAAAGATTTGTGGTTGTGTTTTAGTCATTGAAAATACTTTCATCCTCACAATTCTATTGTATATCTATTATATAGCTAGAGGTTAAAGAATATTTGAAAAATGCATATTCAGATTTAGAGAAGGATAGGATAGTAGGTTTTCCACCGGATATCCCTCCATTAGGAGGGATAGAGCATGAGATGGATGTCAGGCCATCAAGGTGGAAGGAAGTTCTGGAGGCGGTCAGGCCCCAACCGGGTTTATAAAAGTGCACCTGATATCCTTAAATTTTTGTGGGAACAGCTAAGAATAGTTTAGGAGAAACAAATTATCCCAAGAGAGGGCGTAGGACAGGGGGTGTCCTCATTCCTAAGGAGAAGGGGTCCGTGGACCTTAGCCAGTTCCGGATGATTACTCTCTTGAATGTAGAGGGGAAGATTTTCTTTAGTGTAGTAGTGCAGAGATTAGCTAGCTACTTGGAAAGGAATAGTTTAATAGATACTATGGTGCAGAAGGCAGGAATACCAGGTTTTGCTGGGTGTTTAGAGCATACCAGCATGATCTGGCACCAGATTACGGCAGCGAAGATTAACAAAAGGGACCTGCATGTAATATTTTTAGATCTTGCAAATGTGTTTGGTTCAGTAACACATAGCCTTATTTGGAGTGCGTTTGACTACTTCAATGTGCCACAGGTAGTTGTTAACTTAGTGAAGGCATATTTTCAGGATATGAGATTGTGTCTAAGTATGGCAGGTTTCACCACAGGTTGGCAGAGGCTAGAAATAGGTATTATGGCAGGGTGTACAATTTCTCCATTAGCTTTTACTGTGGCGATGGAAGTAATCATCAGGGCTTCCAAGTGGGTAGTAGGTGGAGAGAGACAACAGAACGGGTTGCATTTTCCACCAGTTAGGGCTTACATGGATGACATGACACTGGTGACCACAACAATGCCATGTACAAAGAGGCTACTAGAGAAAGTAAATAAGAACCACAAGTGGGCCAGCATGAAGATCAAGCCTAGTAAGTCTAGAAGCATCTCGATACGTAGAGGGAAGTTAAATGATAGGAAGTTTGTCACAGATGATGAGGAAATCCCAACAATTAGGGAAAAGTCAGTAAAGAGCTTAGGTAGGTGGTACAATGTGGAGTTAAATGATGAGGAACAGGTGGTGAAATTTAGAAAAGATGTGGCTGAAGGATTGGATAGAATAGATAAATCAGAACTTCCAGGAAAGTTGAAGTTGTGGTGTTTGCAGTTTGGCCTATATCCTAGGTTAACGTGGCCATTGTCAATTTATGAAATTCCAATATCCGTTGTGGAGAGAGTTGAAAGGTTGGTTAGCTCCTATATTCGGAAGTGTTTGGGTGCTCCTAGGTGTCTAAGTAGTGTTGCATTGTATGAAAAAGGGATACTTCAGCTGCCAGTATCTAGTTTAACAGAGGAATTTAAATGTACCAAGGTCAGGACAGAACTGTTGTTATCTGGGAGTAGGGACGTGGTAGTTAGGAGTGTGGTTCAAAATCCAACCAAGGGGAGGAAATGGAAGCCAAGATCGGCAGTTCAGGAGGCAGAGGCAGCTCTTAATCATGCAGAGATTGTAGGTAATGTTCAGTTTGGCCGGGGAGGCCTGGGGCTTGGCTCAGGCAAACCGGTATGGAATAAAGCAGGTCTTAAAGATAAAAGAAAGCTGGTTGTGGAACAGATATGTAGACAGGATGAGATATTAAGGGATGCAAAGGTAGTGGCCCAGGCTAAACAGGGACAGTGGTTGAATCGGGAAAGAAGCTTAGTTGGAGGGACCCATCATGCCCATTGTGTTCAGGTACCGCAACCTTAAAGCATATTTTGTCAGGCTGTAAAGTTAGCTTGTCACAAGGCCGGTATATATGGCAACATAACCAGGTGTTGCAAAGTTCAGCTGTAGACATCGAAGGGAAACAAAGACAGGCAAATTCAGAAGGTGTTAAGGATAGGAGTTCAGCAATTCAGTTTGTCCGTGAGGTGGAGAAATACAGAATGGATAAGTTAGTAAGGAGGCAAGGATGTGGCCGCCTAGAAGGTGCTTGTGATTGGGAAATGCAAGTAGATTTAGAGGGAAAGCTTGTTGTTCCCCAGGAAATAGTTTGTACCAATCAGAGGCCTGACATAGTGTTATGGTCAGTGAGTCAACGGATAGTTTATTTCATTGAGCTGACAGTTCCTTGGGAAGACTCAGTGGAAGAAGCCTATGAAACAAAAAACGCTTAGGTATGCAAACTTAGGAGCAGAAGCTGAGCAGTGTTGGTGGAAAACTAGGATTTGTCCAGTGGATGTGGGGTGCAGAGGATTCATAGCAAGATCAGCTGTCTTGCTCCTGGGGGAACTGGGAGTGTGGGGACAGAGTTTGAGGAAGACAGTGAAGGAAATGTCAGATGAAGCAGCTAGATCTGGTCAGTGGATTTGGATGAGGAGGAATAATGTCAGTTGGGGGCCAGCAGGGGGAACTACTAAGCAGGGTACATAACTGAGACCAGGTAGAGAGATCCACCAGTCAGTCCTCTCAGGAAAAAGTCCAGGAAGAGGAAGGTTATTTAAGTGTGGGATTGGCCTATTTGAATCCCTTTTGTTTGAGACCATGCTGCAAGGTGAGTGTGTTAGCTGATTCTGTGAGTTAATCTTTTGTATCTCCCTTAACTTTAGCTTATATTGGAGTTTTGATATGTAGCGTGTGAAATAGAGTATGGTGAATGTGCTAGGAAAGTTAGTATCGGCACGGTCACTACTTGGAGCTCGCATAAATGGAGCCTGGGTTTGTTGAAGGTGGCAGTGCTGTTTGGGCTGAGAAAGCCATGTCTAAGTAAGGTAAAGGAGGTTGTTGGGTTGGTGCAGGGAGGGGAGCAGTGAGACCTGGCATTAGGAGAGTGTCTCTGGGACGCCAGAGATCACTGTCTAGCCTCCTGGAGGTGTCGTGGGACCAACTAGAAGAAACACTGGTGAAAGGAGGTTCCCACCTGATGACCCCAAAGACATGTTTATCATAGGGCTTAGGAGGTTATTCACTGAGTGCTGATCCTTTATCTAGAGCACAAATTTCTTGTGTTTATTTGAACTATCTTTATTTGACATTCATTGCTTGTTAGGAGAAGTCTGTCTGCTCTGTGCAATGCACATGGCCCCCTCAAAAATAGACAATAACTTGTCCATGCATTTGTCTTCATTAGACTTGACTACTGTAATAGTTTCTTTACAGGTGTCTCTAAAAAATCTATCAGACAGCTGCAGTTGATTCAGAACGCTGCTGCTGCTTCATTAAAGGGATAGTGCACCCAAAAATGAAAATTCAGCCATTATCTACTCACCCATATGCCGAGGGAGGATCAGGTGAAGTTTTAGAGTCCTCACAACACTTGCAGAGATCCAAGGGGAGAGGGGGTAGCAACACAACTCCACCTAATGGAGGCTTATGGTGCCCCAGATTCAGACGTCCAAAAACACATAATTGAAACCACAAAATATCTCCATACTGCTCGTCCGTAGTGATCCAAGTGTCCTGAAGCCCCGGCAGTTGTTCAGAAAAACGTCATTTGAACTCTATTTTTAGCTTCATTGTAGCCTGTAGCTCTAACTGCTTCTCTGGGCACCGCGCTCATGTGTGTGCGCTTGCGCGAGACCGTGAGACATGGGCACCGCGTTCATGTGTGTTCACGTGCTTTTGCTGGTCTCGCACACAAGCACGCACACGTGAGCTTTTCACCTTGTCCTGATGCTTTTGATGTTTCATGTAGCACACTTTGAATTGCCTTGTTGCAATGTGCTGTGTTAATAACTTGCCTTGCCTTCTAACTAAATTGTGTGTTTTGTTTCTCTATCAGATGGTGTACACCTGAAGCTTGATGAAAACACAGCAGGCAAAAGGCTTTCTGTGTTTGAAGGGAACAGAAAAGTAAAAACTGTAGAGAAGGTGGAGGAGAAGGTGCTCCAACCCGAAAACAATGAAAGGTTTAAGAGGTCGCAGGTGATTTGTGAGGAGGGCCTGAAAGGCCTCTGCTACTGGGAGGTGGAGTGGGAAGGGATAGTCGGCATCGCAGTGACGTATAAAGCAGTGGGTAGGGGATGGGACAGCAGTGGTGGCCTGGGATGCAATGAGGTGTCATGGAGCCTGCTCTGCTCGAAGTCTGGATACATTCCATTACATGGCAAAGAATCCAAAACTATTGATACTAAGAAAAAGCCCAAAGTGCCCCTTCGTCACAAAATAGCAGTGTTTCTGGACTGGGAAGGTGGTACTCTGACTTATTACGGTGTCACATCAGGAAAGCTGAGCCACATACACACCTTCCGTGCTGAATTCAAAGAGCCAGTCTTCCCAGGCTTCTGGTTTAAGAAGGGCTCTGCCACTTTGTGTGAGACAGACTGAACCCCTCTGAGATGGGGAAAAGTACTGTAGTGATCCCTTGATGCTCATCTCCACATTTCAGTACATTAGCAAAAGCTCATCTGCATGATTTCAGTACCATAATATACAACTATTTTGTGCTGTTTTTCCTTTACCTGTTCATACTGTACTCATACTCATACATTATGAAAGAAGTGAAGTTGTTCATTAAATGATGTGATGAAGAAAACAAATACAGCTTTTTGTAAAACTTTGAAATATACATTTTACCATTTTTTTCAATCTGTAGTCAAATCATCTTTGCATACAAAACATTTACCTCCTTGTCATCTTTTTCATAAATATGCAGCAGCGGAGCCTTCTGTAGGCAACATAGGCAGTTGCTGTTTATTTGAGTTCATTTCTAAAGAGGAAACTTGCTTAGGGTGCCAAATGTGCCTGGCACTGCAAATATGTTTTCTTATAATGCACTGTAGATTGTGTGTTAATGATCATTCTGACACTACAGAGGACAACAATGAAAATTGCTGTAAGATTTTTAATACGTGTACTGTTCATTCCTCCCTGCTTGAATTGACAAAAGTATGAGGGAGCTCCTTAAAGATTTACTATGTAGGACTTTCTTTAAAAACCCTCTCAGTCATTACTTAAGTCTTCTAGAAATGTATAGCGCTGTGTTCTTTTTATTTTCCATGTTTGGTACTATTATGGCTGTGTACCCTCCACAGCACTCAGGTGAGGTAAGGGCTTTAAAAAAAGAGACACAGTGCCGAAAAAATGCAAATATAGCAAGGTGAAATGAGAGTGAATGTGGCTTTTGGCTTTTACTTTCACTGTGCTGGTGTGTATATAAACAGTAATGGACAATCCTGCATAGTGTACTTTTAAACTCGGTGGAAGTACGAGTGTATATACAGACTGAAGCAAATGTACAGCATTTAACCAGCCTTACTCCTGTCTGCTGCAGTACTTTTGTTCCACTAGAGTTCCAAAGATATTATAATGAAACTTTTAGGATTTGATGTATTTCATGTTAGAATGTGTCAATGTGACTATTAGACTGTGATAAAATGGAAGTGGCATGTCTAACCTGCTGTTTATTAGTAAAGATCCATTGTACTACTGACATAATGTTTATTTGTTTTTTTTAATTTTTGAATATTTATGTGCACAGTGATAAAGAATCTATCAAATCCATGATATTCTTAAGACTGAAATATGTTGACTAATGAGATTGTGATGTAAAGATATGAAAATGTTTCTCTCATTCATGTTGTTATGCCTTTAAAAAAATTAAACTTTTTCTATTGAAACTAACGTAACTGTACAACTTCTATTATAAATATAAACTTTATACAATCACTCTTTTCTCCTATTGTACTATGTTCCATTTTGTTTTGCAGTTTTTATTTTTTTTAATTTGAAGGATCAGTGTGTACGATTCAGGGGGATTTAGAAGCATCTAGCATTGAGGACTGCAGCGTCCATCAGCGAGAGCCAAATTATCTGCAGATCTCCTCCTCTCCTGAACAAATGGGTGATCAAAACCAATAAAAACACTGAATCAAGCATTTTCTATTTTACAAATCAGTGTTTCTCCAGTGCTATTTTATTCAGCATGTCACAGACCGGCTGCTTGCCCAGGATCTGCCAATGTGTGCTCACCTTTTTTTGTTAATAGATTAAAATCCAGACTTTCAGGAGGTTTTTACTGGGAGCTGATTAATCCGCAGAGGTCTCTTCCTCTCCAAAACAAACTGACCAAGTGATTTAAACTGGTAAAAAGACTTGAGTGAAGCAGTTTCATGTTAGAAAAATCTTTTTTTTTTTTTTTTTTGGACGCTGTTGTCACAGATGGCCAGCAACTACAGTGGTTGATGCAAAGCTGCAAATGGAATTATCTAGAGCCAGTACTTGGTTTCTTTGGTAAGGTGAGGACCTGCTCCCTACGTAGATATAAATAGCTCCTTCTAAGGTCATGAAACAAGATTTTTTATTTTCAGGTGATCTATACATTTAAGAAAACACACTCACTATATTACATATAATCTCTGCCAATATAGCCCCCTAAATCCTACACGCTGGACCTTCTGGTGTGTGTGTGTGCAACATGAACAACTTAAAGGACTTAAAACATTTTTTCACCTGTATTAAAACAATATTAACATGCTCATATGCACACTGAAACAAAATTCATTTGATTTGTTTACAGTGGTCATTAAAAGATCCCACAGTTCTCGTTAGTGCAAATATATATTTTGAAGTTTAAGCAAGTGGGTATCTCCCACAGTTTGTGTTCATAGAACAACAGATAATAGAGGGATAGTAACAACAACAACAAGTTGATTTGTCTAAGTCAGACTGCTGAAGCTTCATATTAGCTTCTGATACACTTTTAAAAAATATTTTATTTGTAGATTTTCAGATTTTAATACAAACAAGTGCAGACAAATAAACAGTACAAAAAAAGAAGCTCATAGGTAGTATGACCAGCAAGAAGTTCAGCACCAACTACAGAATGTATGTCTGTACATAACACAAATGTTCTATCTATACATACATGCAAACACTAGGTCATTCTCGATAAATAGGACTTGAATGGTTGCGATGTTTCATCACAGATTACAGAGCTGAGGGAAACACTGTATCTTACTCTCTCCATGTGTTACAAGTTGGTGATTTCTGCCAACTAGTTCTTAAAAGAAGGCACATCCTTAGATTTCTTAAGAGTTAAAATATTCTTTCTTGCTAAAACCATGACATATTGTATTGTCTTTTGTTGCAAGTGGGGCAGGGCTAATATACTGGATGTCAGGTTCCACCCAGGGTGGCAGTGCGTGGGTCTGACCAGAACTTGTTTAGCTTAGGGCAAGACCAAAAGAGGTGGCCTAAGGTGTCCTCTGCTGATTTACATTTTGGGCAAAGTGAAAAGACAAAGGGAATAAAAGGAATGAGGTAGTGAGTAGAGTAGTGCAGCCTGTGAAGCCAGATACACTTTTCAATTCTTGCACAGAACAAGGACTGTGGAGTGTTTGCCCCGATCTCTTCCACTGGAATCAGATCAGGAATGGATCTGCGTCCACCTGTTTATGGCCGGTATGAGCAGGAGGAATCATCTGAACAATCTAAAACAGTTTAAATCTACGTATGGACCCCCGATTGTTGTTTTAAGACTGACTGGAAAACGCTAACCTTTGAGGTGCTCAAAAAGAACTAGATCGTATGACGTGTCAGCCGAAGACATCAGAAAGGAAAATTGTTTATAGCCGTTCAGTAAGACTTCACATAAAGGGCAAGTGAAAAGAGTCATCATAGACAGCTGAGACAGGATGAATCCTTCTTTTGTTAAGTATTCTTGTTATGAATCATACACACTTTTGTGCACAATTTATCCTGGAATCCACTTACTGTGTTGCATTTGTTTGCACCTTTGCACAGCTTGCCAATCGCTGTGTCTTCTCTCTCCTCCTGTCTGTCTTCGTCACCTTATGTCAGTCCATCACTTGTTCAGGTCTTCTGTCCCTTCATCCATGTCTCTCTCTCTCTCTCTCTCTCTCTCTCTTTGTATGTCTTTCCCCTTTTCTCACTGTCTTCTCAGAGCAGTCAAGCAGCTGTCAGACACAATTTATTGACCTTTCTTTCCATCTGGATCCAAACAGAAAAGTGCTGTGCATTTATTGTCTGCGTTACGTAGTAGAGAGAGCAAACCTGGTCAATGGAGACAAATAAATGGGTGAGTGAACACAGCTGTAGTGTTCTTTCTCCAGACCCAGGACGTGATGTGATGTGGAAACAACACATCTAGACTGACAGACACAGCTGAAGGCATTGTGATTGAGACTGATGGGAAAATTATTCCCATTAATGTCCCTTGGATTGTCGAGAGAAGAAAAGAGAACTGAAATAAGAGAAAAGACCAGCCCTTATGGAACTATGTATTTAGGTTTACCGGTGTTTTCCAACATTTCCGAAGCTTTTCAATCTTCATATTAGCCTGCTATATTTTATTTTTTCCAATCTACTTTCATCTGGGGGTTTTGCTCAGATTACACAACATAACCAACGATTTTGACACCAGTTTCCTTCGAATAATTTGGAAACCAATTTTAGCCTTCCCACAGCTAACCGTTCAGTCTCCAAACCAAACACTGAGAAACTAAATGTCAAATATCCTGAACATTATTTAAACAATTCAGCTCAAATAGAAACTGTGGTTCTCGTCCTGGGGCCAATTCACATCCTATCCTAAACATGCAGGGTGGTGTGCTTAAAATAGGCACAAGACCAACACACATTTTCATATCATAAACTTCAAAAGTGATGGAAACTATGCTTGATTCCTCTAACCAAATATGTGTGCATGCTGGCATGTGTGTGCAAGTCTGTGTGCATGTGTGTCAACATCTGACCGTAGGCGGTAATGAATTACACCCGTGAAGGACAGGACCGAATGGAAAGCTGGAGTGAGAGAAGGAGCAAAGGGAGGGGAAAACTGAGCACTGAAAGGAAACGTCCCGGACAATATAGCAACCAGCACACTGAGGGCCTCTTTGCACAAGCTGCCTCATTGTTTCTGCAAACCTAATTCTTGACCAGATCTTTGAAGAGGCTGAAGAACTCACACTTCAACATTTAGTTCTGGGTCCACATCAGAGACCTCATAAAAACAACAGACCTGTTTGATTCATTCAGGATCTTTCCTGTTTCGGCTTCTTTCATTCTGTACCATTGAACTGCTGCTGCTAATTGACAACACACTCAGAGAGCCTCACGCTCTTTCTGTCGCGCTCGGCCTGAGTCTCTGAAGTTTTGTTTTGATTAGAGAGCTGCCTCGAGTTGAATGAATGGGTGTTTGTGTGGGTTGCTGCATGGAGACAAGGCACTTTGTGTGTGTGATAATGTCACTGGTTTAGAAGTGAGAAACTTTTCCTCTAGTGATGAGGAAAGGTTTTGGTGTTTCAACACCCTATGCACTTTGTTAAATGCTTTGCTGGTGTTATTTTTAGTCATTTAGATCAGTCTGTCAGCTAATGGAGCCAACACATCCTCATACCTAAATGACAGACTAGTTTATTTGCAAATGATTCCCCAAAGCCACATATATGGGCATACTTATGGGTGGACTGCCCATTGTTCCAGTGGCTTAAAATTCCGAAGCCCCGTTACTCTGTAAATGTTCCATTGGACTGAAAGCACATTTCTTTGACAGCCAGTTACCCAGAAAACAAACACTCTTTGCTCCGAAGTCCTGTTTCTCCCTGCAATTAGACAACCCAATTGCCAGTAGAAATATTCACATTCTACATTTCTTTTAACAACAAATTCATTACATTTGTCATCAATGCTGTGGAGAATGTGTGGTTAGATTTAGGTACAAAAACCACTTGATTATGATTAGGAGAAGATTGTGTTTTGGCTTAAAACACTCATGTTTGGCTATAAAGTCACTGGAAAAGCAGAGACATTTTAGGAGGAAAATCACCCAGGTTTAGTGGCTCTAATGCTGCTAGAAAATGCTGTGAAGGGTCAGAAGAAACACCTAGGATTGGTGGCTCAAATGCCACTGGGAAACTGAAAGTAACTGCAAAGAGTTAGTATTTTCAGAGAAACGGGACTTAGGAATGGATGTTTGTTTTTGGAATACTGGGCTTTCAGTCCAATGGGACTTTTTTTAACTAATGGGGCTTTGGAATTTTGGGCCACTGGAGCAATGGCATGGCACCACTTATGGTTGCAGTTTTAAACATGTAGTTAATGTTGTGAAACGGTCACAGTTACGCATCAAAAATCTATCATTAGGTTGACGTCAGAAAAAGATAATGGTTTGGGTTAAATTAGGCACATTTGTTATGTTGACTTTTGGTTTCATATGTTTTCACACGAAAACTGGTCTCCTGAGTGAAGGGCCTGTGTTTGTTTGACCCGTCCACCACCCTGATCACCTCCCCTTGTGGGCTTTGTTGCTCTTTGCACTATATTACCTGATTTCCTCCTTTGCTTCTGTCATAAGTCCCATGGCCATTCGAAGTTGTCGCCTAACAATAAACAAAAAATATTGGTAGTAAAAACCTATTTGCACAAATGGCCTGTATGGCCATTTTTCGGGTGAGGGTGGACTGCTTTAATCATATATTATTGACTGAAGTGACTATAAAAAAGACCCCTAAGACATTTGGTTACTATAATGCAACAGATAGACACATCTCTGCGGATGATTTGGCTCCCAGTAAAAACCTCCTGAACAATGACCACTGATGGAATCCTAACCAGGAGTGCACGTTTGGCACGGGGGAGAAGTTTCAGCTGGTTGCAATCTGCAGTCCTCACCAGTAGATGCCACTAAATGCTTCACAATGATCCTTTAAAGCAATGAAGTCATTGTGCATTTGGACTGGCATCCATCTCACAGTCTGCCTGCAGGGGCTCAGGATGTGTTGCTTTTTTAGACATTCCCCTTGTGTTGGGTTAAGAGAGCCATTAAGCACTTTGAGGTCAGAAATGCAGACCTATAAAAACCTCTAATCTGGATGTTAAAAAGGAGTGAGAAACCATGAGGTCTCTCTCCAAAACAAATGGAACAGATGATTTAAACCTTAAAAACACATAATTAAGCAGTTCCATGTTAAAATCACTGTTTTCTGACACTGTTTAGCTCAAAGGGGCTGCTAACTATGGTGGAGCGAAAATGCAAATGGTCCTATCTAGAGCCAGTGTTTGGTTTGTCTGTTCTGGGCTACGGCAGAAACATGGCGGTGCAGCAAGGCAGTCTCCATGATGAGGAACCACTCCCGATGAAGATATAAACAGCTCATTCTAAGGTGACAAAAACACAGCGATTCTTATTTTCAGGTGATTATACACAAAAGAAAATATACTTATTATTTATCATCCCACTAAATCCTACACACCGGACCTTTATCTTTCAAACACACTTACTGAGATCACAACTGAAGATGCACTGTTTTCTATAAAGTAGGATTTTTTTTAGGAAGTTTATTTGATCTTAAACAACCAACACTGATCCTAATGCTAACCTGAACATGAATCATTATTTTAAACTCAATCAAAATTTAACATGAACCCTGAAACCCTTTAGGGAAGTATTGACTGTCCAGCATGTCCTCACCTTGCCAAAATATCTTCACTCTTAAAACCTAAAACTCAGTCCTCACAGAGATATGTATTAAGAGCACTACACACAGAGACAGACACACAAAGGAACCTCAAAGCCGGCAGTAGAACTGTGATTTACTGTCCTCTGCAGCTCACTTTCTCTTCTTTACCTGCTCAGTATTTAAACTTTAAAGCCTCTCTAAATATTAACATAAACATTCACTCAGAAAAGTGATTTGTGACTTTACTGTCTCTTTAAACAGGCTGTTTGTTTCCCCAACATAAACCCCATTCACTGGCAGGGTCAACTATGTGAGGTGCGCTTGATTTACATTGTCAGAGACATCAGAACTGCTTTAACAGTTTCAAAGGAAGCTGTAATGGTGCTGTGATTTAGTAAAGCGCAGTAAAGTGAGTGCAACTCAAGTATTTGAAATATTTCAACTCTGACATTGTGTGAATGAATGAAAATAAGGGCTTTCAGCACCCTTCACATCGACCACTTCATAGGTCTGCCCTGCAGCCTGGACAGACAAAGTGAATTAGACTCTGATAGCTGCTGCTTTGCAGGTATCACACGTTTGTGTATTAACGTCTGTGTGTCAATGTGTGTAGCTCTAGGCTCCAAAGTGTTATGTCATTTAATACTTTGGCTAACAGAAGAAACATATTGTGAGTTGCCTGCATGTCTGTGTGAGTTGTGTTGGCACAGTTTGTACATTGTAGTTGTGAGTGTGTGTGTGTGTGTGTGTGTGTGTGTGTGTGTGTGTGTGTGTGTGTATATTAGCTGTCATTTAATCCATCCTCAGGTTGCTCCGCTCCCACCCTGCGCGTCCACTCTGCCTCTCACAGACCAATCACATTACACATTCCTCCACCTTCCCAGGATCCCTGGGACCCAGGGTGCACGGCTGCGGGGCGTTACCATGGCGTTGGGGTGATGAGGTCACCCCCCTTTGGTACTTCAGTGATTAGATGAGAGCTGATGGGGTGAGATAGGAAGGGATAAAGAGAGAGGGATGTAGAGAGGGAGAGCATTGAAACACCCTCCATTAAAACATTTGTATATTTTTTTGAGTGCACACACACACACACACACGCCCACACACACACATTTATACATCTATAACTGCGAGAACCCTTATTGACATGATTCATTTCCGAACATAACGACATACCCGAACACTCAAAGCTAAACCAACTTTAAACCGCAACCCTAAAACCAAGCCCTGATACCCAAACAGCTGTCCAAAAACATTGTCCTCACAACGATACAAAGAGCATACCTGTGCATATATTTGCACCAAAAGTGAGTTTCCAAATTGATCACCTGTCAAGCACCGTGTAAACAAACGGTGAAGGTTAACATCACACGCCTTACCACCAGCAGCCATCTATTCATGGCTCGTAAAAGAGAAATGTGAGCATGTCAGAGGACAGACTCTTAAGATGGTCATGGTTTAGCTCATCGTGTTTAAGACTCACCAAAGAAGATCTATGAAACAGTCACCGCGTTTTCAATGTCCTACAAACAGCAACTTTCATCGGAAAGAAGAAAGAAACATCAATTTGCACTGTTGTACTGATGCAGTATGTTTATTTTGAAAGAGACTGTATGTCAGCTGTGAATTTCCAGTGAAAACAGAAGTGTATTTTGAAAGAACACAATTCATGTAACAGGCAGAACTTGACACAGTGTCCCAGAAAACAAACAAACATTGCGAAATATTGAATATTCAAACTGAAGATCCACTTCAATGAGCCAAATTTAATATGGTGTATTGCCACTGATGACTTGGCTCAAATCATTTAGCCAAGACTTTCTGGAACACACACGACACTGCTCAACACCAGTAAATCCTTAAAGACAGATAATGCGATGGACTGTGTGTGTCTGTGTGTGTGTGTGTGTGTGTGTGTGTGTGTGTGTGTGTGTGTGTACGCTTGGGTTAAAGCCAGAGAAGCACTTAAAGGATCAGAAAAGAACTGACAGTGTAAGTAAATCTTTTCTGCCCCTCCTCTCCTTGTTCTGTTGTAATCCATCGTATTGTTTTGTACCGAAAGCTTCTGATCCAATATGTCTCTGTTTCCTCACTTATCTCCTGTCAGACACATGAGTGGGGAAGTCTGCCTGTGTCTGTCTGTTCTATGACCCACCTGATTTCTTGCACTGGTGAGTTTTTATAGGCCCATCACACATATTTAATGTCTGGACAGATCTAAATCACGATAGATTCATAACAAAGTGGCTGCATCTGCTTCTCTCGTCTCACTCATCCTCTCTTCCTTATTTTTTCTTCTGCATCCTGTTTTTTTCTGTGAATTTATGACGGGGGTTATCACAGAGGCAACATGTGTTTCCATGAAGCGGCTGACCCTTTTAAGTGAGGCACACGCTAAGAACATACAGCAGTGACCTTTTATTTATGATCCACCATCGGCCTGCTTTCTCTCTCTTTACACACACACACACACACACACACACACACACACACACACATATACATACTTGTTGAGAGACTGAGTGCAGACAGTCAGGATGGATAAGAGAGGCAATGAGTGTTGAAGGATATATGATCTGAAAATCCATACACAAACTGTTGCAAACACATGTGCAGATGAGTGCATGTATGGGAAATGCATGGTGCTGTGTCTATCTATCTATCTATCTATCTATCTATCTATATTTAGTTTGCCATCATCATTTTTTGTATGTTAATTTTGTGCTCTACATAACATTGTGAAATTTTTAAATTTAGGTGGAGGCTTCAAATAAGCCTACTGGGTTTTTCGCCTCTTCCTGCACCATGTACTATTTATCTGTTATTCTTGTGTATTTTTAAACTGTGCAAAATAAACTAAACTAAACTAAACTAAACATACAGTAAAATCAGTAAAAATTATATTGTGCCTTATTGACAAAATAACTGTTTTTGTCTTTTGAGAGTCCATGATAAAATGAAATTGTGCAAGTTATTAACTTTTTTTAAAATAAAATTAATTATTAAAAATTCAATTTAGAATAAGTGAGAAGTCAAATTTAAAAACCAAGAGCGCAATTTGTTGTAATATTACTACTACTACTAACTAGTCCATACCCATTGAGTGCACAGTTGCCCACGTACAGGTGTGTGTTTGGGACACAGGTCATAGGAAATTGCAGATTAAATAGTCAACTGAACCCATTAAGAAGAGCAATGTATTCAGACAGTGTTTTTGTGAATTTGATAGTACGATTGCAGCCACAGCGATCTGTTGCATTTTAGCCATTTTTCTGTTGTTATAGCACCACCCAGTTGCCAATTAGAGGTAAATTTCTCCAGTTACCTTGACGTGCCCTGTTCTACATATCTACCAAATTTAGTAAAACTCGGTATGGCTGTTAGGCCTAGATAAGAAATTAGCTCTCTAGCGCCCCCATTTTGTTTGATGGGGTCAATAATGGAGGGGCCCCCTCAGATTATGTGTGGTCATATGCCTACAAAGCTGCGTGGTGATCAGTGAAACCCTTGAGATGTTATACACCTTTATGTGATGAGCCACGCCCTCCGCAATATTCATTGCCTTATAGAAGCTCAGTTTTAGTAAGTTTTCCAACTTTTGCCAAGAGGGAACTTTAGATATTGGTCCCTAGATTATGTTCACTGAGTTTCATGCAGATCGGTCAAACTTCCTAGGAAGAGATCGATTTGAAGTGTTTTTCCAAAAATTCAAAATGGCGAAAAATCTATATAACCAGAAGTTATGGGTTCTTGAGGCAAATTTGTTCCTCATGAGGAGAGGCATCTCTGTGGAAAGTTTCATGTCTCTATGACATTAAACATTCAAAGTTAGCAATTTCAATCGGTTGCTATAGCGCCCCCATTTGGCCAATTGATGTAATATTGCTTCATTTGCGTCCTCCTATCACCCTCTACCACTGTGCCAAATTTCACATGGATTCACCAGTCAGTGAGGAGAAAAACGTGGAATAGACACACAGACACACCCACAGACAGAGTTTTCGTCATTATATAGTAAGATAGTAAGATATGCTTTTCAAAGAATTCAAGGACACCTTACAAGACACAGTTAAACGAGCATAAATTCACAATAGCTGTGAGCTCCATGCCAAATCTCAGCTTTCTAGGGTAAATACTGTGGTTGTCAAAGGGTGGGAGAAATTTTGTGGACTGACTGTAATGGCTTCCCTGCTGCAGCATGACCTGCTGGATGTGTTTTCCCCTTGTCTGTCTGTCTCTGTGTTGTCCTGCAGGATCCCTGGTAAGCAGAGTTAATAAGTGCAACTGGCTAGTCTCCCAGGGGTAGCTTATTTAAGACCTGGCTGTTCCAGTCCACTCTCTCTTTCCATGCATCTGGCACCATGCTCTTGTTTGGTTGGCTTCAGCCTTGTTAGTGGTTTAAGTTACACTGTACAACACCTTCCATTCATGACTCACCCACTCATGCATCTGCTGACACACTGATAACACTGATTCACCTACCTCATGACTTTAGTGTGTTTGTACACCTTTCAGTTTAGGATGGTGTGTCTCCTATCTTTTGTCATGGCTTATGAGCTGGGGCATGACACCGACAGACTGACATAATGAGCTACAGAGCTGCTGGTCGCAGATAAAAACAAGCAACACTATCCAAACATCTTAAAATCAAACAAAGCAGTAATATACAATAATAAGTTTGCGAAATAACTGGGTATAAAACCATCATCATCATGAAATACTAGTGTGTGTATGTGTAAACCTTAGAGTCAGCATCGGACAGAATATGCAAGTTTGAAAAGATGCGTTTTCAGATGGGATTTGAAAGTGGAGAAAGAGTCAGTACTACAAATGCCTTATGGCAGAGAGTTCCAAAGGCGAACGGCAGAATGGCTGAAGGCTTTAAGATGCCATGGCAGTCAGGAGGGCAGATTGTGAAATGAATTGGAGGGCGGAAGAGGATCTGAGAGTACAGGGGGGGGGTGTATATATGAAGGAGTATGGAAAGACACCAAGGGGCTGCAGTATAAAGGGACTTAAAATGAAAAGGAGAACATTAAAATCAATACAATTTAACAGGGAGTCAGTGAAGAAGTGTAAGAACAGGATTGATATGCTCTATGGGGGGAGTTCTTGTACTGATTCAGGCAGCTGAATTCTGGTCCAATCGAAGTTTATGAAGACACTGAGGGGAAGACCAAAGTGGACACAGAGGAATATAATCAAGGTGTGAATGAGAGATGGTGTAAACAATTGGTGAATAATACTGCATATATGCAGTTCAAGTAACATTGTTGATGTGTGCTTCAATACAATGTACTGTCCAGGATGACACCCAGACTCTCCTAACCTATGGAATTATCAATAGTAAGAGAAAAACAATCAGGTTCAGCCATAGTAGATTTAGTTTTAAGTGGATTTAGATTTACTAAATTAAAGACTATGTAAAAAAAATCTCATTGCTGTGTAGTTGAGAATAGATGAGAACTCGATTTCGAAGTCAATATTTGTGTAAAATCTGACAAGTTTAGTGACAGTGCACACAAATACTCACAGAATACCAGGCTGGCAGGGGAGAGGCAACGACAGAGTCCGAGTGGGAACAAGCTGGCAAACAAAGTCCGTGGCAAACAAGACAGAACTGGGGCTTTAGGCAGGGGTCTAAACAGGGTAAAGGCAAGGAAGGGCTGGTATATATGGTATATATATAGCAGGGGTAACCAGAGGATGGGACACAGGTGTGAGAGGCAGGTGATCAAGGGGCAGGTAGAAGTTCATGCCTTGGACATATACGTCATAGTGAGATCTGCGATGTATACAAAAGATAACAAAAAAAACAAGGATGACTCTTTGGGGAGCAAGGATATTGTAAGGCCTCATGTTTGCTCAGCAGTGTCATATTTATGCAATACTTTGTGATTAGCCTGTCTGATTCTTTTTGTTGTGACTAGGCTCATTTCATCCAGATATCTCTCATATGTGGCTAAGACCTATCGCTGACAAACTGACCCTCATGAATATCTCCTGAGGAGAGATGCAGCACACAGTCTTGCCAAGGACTGGAAACTCTGGAAAGAGCTCATTTTAAAGTTATGTCTCCGTCACTGAGGAGAAAAGTGGTGAAGAAAGACAGATGGTGCATGATATTCCTAAACATCACGAATGCACAATGAACGCTTTAATCAGCTGTGGGCCGGGTTCAACCTCAATTATGTTGCTGTGAACAAATTTAGATGAAACACGATGTGAATACTGAGTCATACATTTGCATGTGGGGTTTTTATACCACAGTGTGTCTTAATTCATAATAATTTGATACTCTTGATCCCTTAAGAATGTTTATTTCCTCTTCCCTTCGGTAAGATCAGAGGATGTCAACACAGCTGCTCAGAGATGATGGATTCCGCTCATATGCATTTCAGAGGGGAGTTTCTGTTTTTTGTGGATGATTTGTTTTGTCAGTAATGAGAAGTCAGACTAAATGTTATCTAATATAAACTTGATAGACAGGTGAATCAATGTTGTCTCTGTGTGCTCACTGGGGAGACTGGTCCAGGAGAGCTATAAAACCTTTTTGGAGGTCAAATTTGATTGAAATCAGAACCTTCTGCAGTAAAGTTTTGCTCTAAAGTTATAAAGACAACAGTAATTTTTTGGCTTTAAAGGGCTAGTGTGTTAAATTTGGTGGCATCTAGCAGTGAGTTTGCAGAACTGAAATGTCTCCCATGTGCCAAGCTTGTAGGAGACCTACAATGGGCAACACCAAAACGTAAATGGCCCTATCTAGAGCCAGTGTTTGGTTTGTCCATTCTAAAAACAACATGGCCGTGGAAGAAGATACACTCCGTATGTAGATATAAACGGCTCATTCTAAGCTGACAAAAACACAATTCTTATTTTATGAATATTGTTTACAATTTCTGTCTATGTCCCTAAATCCTTCATACTGGACCTTTAATTGAATATTATCTGACAGCAGCACTATAGGTTCACATTACATATACAGTATATCTGACTCCACATAAAAGATGAGAGTGGCCGCCAGCATCCACTGAAAGTGGAGGAATATACCCTCTGGTAATTTTAAATTAATTTTACTTACGTGTCTTCTACCCAGCTGCTTGTACCTAGACTGAAGCCTTTCCCGTCCTCTGTGCTCCAGGCAGACATGATGTGTGTGATCACCAATTGTTAATTTCAATTTGAGTCTTTCAGGTTTCAGTCAAAACTAAGTTCCAAGGCAAGGTCAAAACAGAGTCAGAGAAAACTTGAGTCCGTGTCAACAGCAAAACCAAAATAGTTGGGGAACGGATAAAAGTGGTTTTGAATCTGATATCTAACCATCTTTTTTCTTAAAAATGGAGAAACAGAGCATGTTCTGATTCTGATGCAATTGTTTGAGCTTATTTGTGTTAGCCTTTGGCCGAAATACGAGTCAAGAACACAGACAATATCAGAGACCAGACTAAAATAAATTTGGTTGGAGACAAAAGAAAAATCTGCTGCGTCTATGTGGTCTCCACATGTTGGACTGCTGTCAGAGTCTCGTAGCGTGCACTCAGTCTCAGTAATCTGTCTCATCTCCCTTGTGGTCGGACATGATATCAACTTATTTACATTAGCGTGGCCATGTATCGTAGAGACACGTGTGTCTGTGATGTCAACACTTTCCACTTTGTGTGTGTCTGTGTTTCCGGCATCTAGTTTACATCAGACTTTACAATTATAGTTTCTTGGCCACTGCTCTGCATCATGGAGACACATTTTCCTCTCCCTCCCTCTCTCTCTCTCTCTCACACACACACACACACACACACACACACAAACGCACACACAAAGAGTAGTGTTGATTACCCGTGCCCAAACACAGCGTGTTCAATGAGGGTCGCCTGCAGCCTGCAGGTAAAGAGTAATTGGTTCCAGATTTTGTGTATGTGTGTGTGTTGATGTCTGGGTCTGCTGGTCAAAAGTGCAACAACAGTTAGCTCTTAGTTAACACAGTAATAATAGAGGCTGATGCTGACCTGTAACAACAACTGATAGCTAAAAAGAAAAGTTTTCCTTTGGTTTCTTTTTGCAATACTGCTACCATCCTACCCTCTTTTTTTCTCTTAATATCTTCCTCCCTTTCTTTTACCCCTCTTCCCAATTCTTTTTGTTTCCCCTCTTTTGTTTTCTTCCTATTTTTACCTTCCCATGCTTGTTTTTATTTCCCACATTTTGTGCAGTTTCTAATTCATAAGAACGTATATGAGTAAAGGTATTCCTCATTGGCTTCTTCCTTTCGTCGCTCTGGGTGGATGTCTTCATCCACACCATCATTTTTACTAAATGTGATCCATCATGTAACGAAACCTCAAAGAGAAACCATTATGCTCACTTTCAGCTTCACTAGTATTTTGGGTCTCTACTAGAACATGTTCACTTTATGAAAACAAAGACACTTTGTATATACACCTTTTGTCTGAGATGCTCCATTGAGATGCGGCTGTCTCTGTAAACCCTCCTGCTGAAAAAGCCCAGTCTGCTCTGATTGGTAAGTTTTTCTCAACTCTTTGGCATCTTGGCGTCTCTGCACCATCATTGCAGCTGGGGAGTGACTGTAACAGATAATAGCTGCACTATCTACTGTATCCCATCTTCAATTAGTCCAAAATACATTTTAAGAGTCTGTTTGTCTACAAAGTGTTAAACTACATTTCGTATCACACTGTCCAACCAAAGACATCTGTCTGTGCCAAGATCTAAACTCTAGCCCGTTTTACACTGCCAGATTTTCCGCAAATGTTGGGCTGTTTTGTTGGCAAGCTGTGAGCGTTTAGACACACAGAGGCGGAATGGCGAGTTGATTCGAGGTGTCCAATTTTCCGCCTCGTAGGGTAGTCATATTGGCGAAACCCTTTTAGTTTAAAAAGACAGAGACGGCCTTCCACAACGGGAGGGCTGTTGAAGACTTGTGGGAGGAGCTGTTGATGAAGCCGCACGTGCAACACACTGGTGGTGGATAAACAGGAAACAGCTGATAGCAGGAATTAGCGAGCAGCTAGTAACAAGAGGGAAACGCAAACCTGACAGACACTGTAAAGATGAGCAACTGGGGAGACAAGGAATTGTGCGCCCTCCTTGTCCTCGCAAACAAAGAGGCCATTATCCGTGATATGACGGGAACGGTGAAGAACGGGCCAACTTACGAGAGAATCGCCAAAGGACTGACTAGCCACGGCTTCCCTCCCATGTCACTGTTTACGTCACAGGCTGAGCTAAATGTTTTGTTACTTGCTCACGCCCCCCATTGCCCCAGAAAAGACACATTCTGTATAAACAAAAGTAGGTAGGCGGCATTTTGCCGCACTCCCCGATTTTGTTTTTATACTGCCAATGCTGAAAAAAGACTGATTGGGCAGAACAGTCTGAAGCCTGATGCTTTTACTCATAGGGGTTACTTTGACATTTAATATAAACATCCAATATTGTAACATTATAAATATTACAGAAAAAATGGAAAAGCATAATGGGTCTCCTTTAACTGTGTTACTCTGCCATGCATTACCACTGAGCTACACTGAACCATAAACTTAAATTCCAAACCTGTCACTTAGGGAATCATATTTGACTTGACCCAGACTTTAAACTGACCTTCATTCCTCCTGTTAAACTGTGACCTTTGGGGCCTGTGGATACACACGTGTCAAAACAACATTTATCACCTCTGAAACGGCTGCTGTTCCCCGAACGCTCTCCTCCATTCTTTTCATCCCTCCCTCCTGCCCTCTTCTTTTTTCCCTTGTGGGTTTTTTTTCTTTTTCGTAATTTTTTCCTATTTTCACCTTCATTTATGTCTTGCCCTCATCTTGACTCTTTCCTCAGACTGCAACGACATACAGTATCTTGTGATTCTAATGTCACTGTATTACACTTATTTTACATCTAACTTTTCTTACATGAGTAAAATTCAACATCGCTCTGTAAATAAACATCTGTTTCTATACAAGCTCTATACTTACTGTCTTCAAGTTTCTCCCCAAAATCTCTTTGCAGTTTGGAGGAATCTGTCTTAATGCAGTAAGAGCTGCTGACTTGGATGAACTGTCACAGACAAACTCAAACGCCATTAACAGAAAATTCAAAGGGAACACTTCCCATGCCCTTGTAATTTTTCTGTGCTTGTCCGTTCTTCTCCTTTCTCTCTTCTTCTCACCCTCTTACTGTATTTCTTTATCTTCTAACCATCTCTCCACCTTTTATATTTCCTTCTTTCTATAATATTTTCCATCCTCTTTTGATTTGTTTCTGTCCCTCCCTTCCTTTGCAGTAGAAAGATGGATGATGGGTGATAAATCAAAAGAAGCGAAGCAGTGTGGAAGAACAGTGCTGAGGGTCAGCGCCTTGGGAGCCCTCCGTTCTATTACTCCCGTTGGGACCTCCAGATTCAATTTACCATCGACAGTCCTCTGTCTCAGTCTCTTCATCTGTCTCTTTTCTTCGCTGTCTCTGTTCATCTTCTCTACTATTTGTCTTTTTTATATTTTACCTTTAACAGGTTGCAGAGATCAGAGACATGACAGCTGCAACCTTAGCTGAAGATCATTTATTTTATTTTTTTCAGGCTTTGACAGGAAGTAAAATGCAAGAAAATGGCAACATCAATATTAATTCATGTCAAGTGGAACATGTTAAGAACAGAACATGAAAGGATTGTAAAGGTTCCTGTTAGCATCTGGATGGATGAGTAGAAACATCTTCTCACCTTTTATTAAGATTTTTCCCCAAAGGTGCTGCTGATTGTCATCACACTCATGCAGTAACTGAAGAATTTCTTGATTCGCTTTTAACCAACACATTCTCACTCCGACCATCGTTGATGTTCTGGGACATTGTGTCAACTTCTGCCCATTTATACATTGTCAGTTTTCAAAATACACTTCCATTTTCACAGCAAATTGTGCCGTTTGTATACAGTGTCTTTTAAAATAAATGCACTAGGTCAGTACAACACCGCAAATTGGCATTTTGTTTCCTTCATGTGCTCGTGGTTGGGTTTAGGTAACAAAGGCATATGTTGGCTTTACAACAGTACGGGAAGCAACCACCAGCTTCCAGGGTGAAAGTCGGTGGTTTGAAGTTCGACTTCCACCACCTTAACTTTTGGTGCTGTCCCTCTACATTTCCCCCAGACACTGCTCTGTATCATGCTAACATGAAGGATGGCTTTTTTTGTCAGTATCTGATGCCGAAAGTCACTGACCAAGCACCAGGTTTCCATGACTTCGGAGTGAGACCAGGTTGTTTTAACAGATGGGTGGAAGCTGTGCGATACAGTATTTTTGACTCTGTAGACAATACTAGAATGCTGTCCAAACTGAAAACAATGTTTTTGTTTTGTAGCAATCCCAAGGCAGGCAGTGCAGTTTGAGTATGACTGAGTGCTACAACTTCAAAAGTGTGCGCTCAGCATTGTCTCCTACATGTCCTACAAAAAAAATTGTTTTGTTTGCAGCTTGACATTGTTTCTATGAAATTTGCAGCTCCATGACAAGCTAGCTCCAAACCATCAGATCATGGTGCATCCACTGTGTCAGAATCCCACAAGCTGCAGCGAGGAAAGACTTTTTGACTCTTTGTTTTTATATACATATCTTTCTCAGTGAAGTTTGATGATTATGGACTGTACAGTGAATAAAACAGGAAAATATAGTAAAATGCACATCATGTATAAAGACAGCACGAACATAAGGTATTACTTGAATACTTTTTCTTTAAGAGGAGTGACTCTGCTTGAAATCAACTAATCTTTATCATAAACATGTCATGATTCAAGAAATGCATGCACAGATTTAAATGAAAAAAGGGCACAACCAAATCTGGGACATGACAAAGGGAAAAACTTTAAGAGGCTTGATGTGCAACACGTTCAAAGTACTGTTGAAAATAATGACAAATGCCTGTGGTTATTTAAGCGCGGGTGTATTACTGAACAAGCCTACTGGGCCCAGACCCAGGGGCCCATAGACTCAGGGGGCCTCTAAGCCAGAACCTCTGCATGAAGTCACTGTTATTAACTTTGCATTTCTTGTCATAGGTCTTTGTCACTGATTGCAATAACAGAGCGCCAAAAAAGAGAAAGTGAAATAATATCCTCAACCTTCACTTTAAAGATGTCACAAAAAAAGAAACCATCATGATCCACCGTAAGTGGGTGTTTAATTGCATCAGTTTATCTGTAGGACTTAAAATCTGTGGGGAGAAACAACAGCATTTTGTACCTCCATGGTGGGGTATACGTGTCCAGGCTCAGGGGCCCATTGTGTCATAATTTGCTCATGATTTATAGTTGTTTGAATAAGGTGGTGAACAAGAACTGAACTCACTGAAAAACAATTTAAAAAATGTACTATTAATCATTAAGCCAATAAGTTCTGGCAATTTAATCATTATTAATGTAATAAATCACAATACAAAATGCAATGCAAAACAGGTCAGGATAGATGCAGAGATTTAAATCAGAGCTGACCGGCACAAAACCCCTGGAAACAAAAGAAATATGGAGCAGCAGCAGGTTCATATGTCCAACATAAGTTCTCTGACTCTTGGGGCGTAAATCAGCTAAACTTATCATTGATGCGGTATGCAGGACTAAAATCCCACAAAACATTTCACAAACCTTTAACAAATTCCCCCGCAGGACGGGCCGACGTACCCAGGGAAGGATTATCATGTTTCTGAAAGAGAGATTAATGGTCTGAATGTGCAAATCACTGCCCGACATACCTGCAGATAGTTTGGTTATAACTGAGAGTGTGTGTGTGAAGTGTACAGTTCAGTATATGCTTACTATGTGCAGGAGCAGGTCAGGTATTTTCATTTACGTCTAAAGAGAGTGAAAACATACAGAGTCTGAATCCTCTGTGCTGGACAGTGATGAAAAGATTACAGTGAATGGCTTTTTTTGTTTTTGTGTAAAATCTGAACCCCAATCGAATCAACCGGGCTTATAGAGTGAGCTGTGAAACTATTTTGCTCCTCGCGTACACAAATAAACTCTCGGGGAGGTTTCTGCCTTTCTGCAATGTTGTATATATAAATGCTGGTGAAAGCTTAAAGGCAAATACCGGTTGAACTTCGAAAGGCACATACCAGCTTTGAAATTTGTTATTCCTGCGTCTCTGGGACAGACCGTTCAGCCTCTGTGAACACGAACGACTCTCTTCCAAAGCCACAAGCCAGAGGAGAGGAGCGGAAAAATGTAATGTCATTAAGATGTATAACCTGGAGCTGCTCTGCTGATGCTAAATGGGAGCCTGACTCTGTGGGAAATGCTTGTCTAAACTTTACATTCAGTGGGGCTTCTGACCACAGCTGTACTTTCAGTTTGGAGTCTGATCCACAGAGAATCATCCTGTCATCTGTCAGAGTCACTATCTTCCTAATTAATGTGTTCAGTAGGTGAAATTACTCATATTTGTTTTGTTTAGGCATTGTACATAATAAAAACACCAGTGTTATGTTGTATTTTATTCTCTATGCTGCAGTTCATCAACAGAATCAGACGAAATCTCACAGATAAAGACAAATCTCTTTTACATGCTGTCATGCTCTCATTCCCAGGTTGTCATCAGAGTTGGTAATGCATTACAAAATAACGTGTTAGAGTACTTTGATTACTTTTTGCAGTAACGAGTAACCTAACGCGTTAGTTTGCGGTTTGAGTAATCAAATACTCGAGTACATTTTCAAACAAGCCATCAGTTACTTCCGTTACTTTTAGAACGCTGGTCCTTCCGCTCCGAAACAGCAACTGCTGTCATTTGGCTCTAATAACGGAGATATCGTTAAACCTATCAGTCTGAAAGAAGCCACGGAGCTTGTGGCTCGCTACGTGGTCGGAGAAATGCTGCCGTTGTCTATGGTGGAGTCTAAACTGGTGGAGTAGGACTTGCTGACAGACATATTTCAGACTCAGGACTTGGACTTGCATTATGCCTGGTACACGCTACACGCTGGTACTCACTAATTAAGTGCTCAGGGAGTAACGTTAGAAGTACTTTTAAAGTAATTGAGTTACTATACTCAGGGAGTAACGCAGTAAAGTAATTGGTTACTTTTTTAGAAAGTAACACAGTGACGTACTTTGATTACTTTTAAAGTAACCCTTACCCAACACTGGTTGTCATACACTGACACTTTGTGACACCCCTCAGCGTGTGATATTGACCTCAAAGATACCCTGTAGCGTCTTTATGAGAGCATCTGCATCGTGCCTACTGCAGCCTGTACCAAAGAGTATCGTCAAAGTCAAGAGCGCTGACTTTGCAGCAAAATCTTGGGGCCAAAACATCCCAAGAAGTAAACTACACAGCACACTGACTAGCAACAAACAAACCCAACTGCTCAACTTGAAGCAATCTCAGTCGACTTAGGGATCTCCGACTTTCAAGGGGCAACTTTAGGTCAAACAAAACACGACTTTTACCCCGAAGACCATAGTTCGTGTTCCATGATCCAAAAGTCAGTGTGTTTTAATGTAGCCTTACGCAACTTTACATAACATTCTGTAACTTATGTAAGGTTGTTGCAAGCCTACATCAATCACCATTATTGTTAGGTAACAACTTATTTAAACCAAGTAGTTTTGCTGCCTGAACCTAATAGCAACTGTTTCACATCATTAACCATGTATTATAACGTGTGTTGCAAGTTTTACAACGTGTTTCAGCAATGCTTTCAGGATGTCCTGTGTGTTGCTGTAAGACGCAGAGAGGCTGACAAAGCATTGGTATTTGACAGTCTGGGAATGAGTATGTCTTGGTACATGGAAGATACTGATACACACAAAAAAACCTATACTAAGATAAGAGCCTAATAGTAAATAATAATAAAAACTGACCATTTTCAGAGATGAATAATTTCAGTCAAATATAAAATTACCAGAGAGATGCGACATGTGGAGTATCGCTTGTCTTGCTGTAATTACGTCCTTCAAGGTAGCCAGGTTTTCATGTGTCCTGTCCTGTCCTGTCCTGTTTGGGTTTTTTTGCACAATCAGTACATGTGCCAGAAAGGAAGGTCTTTTATGGTGTCTTTTTTTTGTGAGGTCATTTAAAGAATCACACACTTGATGAAAAAGCTGAAATATAGAACCTGAAAAGCAAACCGTGGTCTTTATAATTGATGGTACTTTTATTTCGACCATTTCTCAAAATTAATAAAACACTTCCAGGATTCTTGTCTACACTTGAAACTTTAATGAACACTTTAATGAACTTTTACTTTAAATACTGGTAAATTAGGTTTCTAGGGCCTAAAAACTAGCAATTGTTATCAATGCTAAAAGGTGTTTTTACATTGGTGGGGTAGACACAGGGTCTCATTCTTAAGAGAGACCTGTCACTCACACCTGGTTGAAATGTTTTCTTGTTCTTTGGCTGTTTTTTTTTTAAATTATTTCTGATTTTACATTGCAACATCTGGATCCTTTAAAAAAGTATACATTTCAGTTCAACAGAAGGACAAACCAATGGAAAATCAACCAGGATTACATTATGAAGAATTTTAACTAACAGTAGAATTTTTAAATTGTTGTATATGTAAAAGTATATAATATTCCTATCCCCTGTAGTGCATCAGCCTAAAATAAGAATGCATGTTAAATCAATGTAGATTGGATTTACTGAAGGAAATCAACCATTTACATGTGAAATACCCTGAACATGACCTGTAGCTGTCAGGTTTTGGCATAAATTGTATGTGCTTAGCATTCTCCCTGTCAGTGCCAGGCAGTGTGTGAGGCTCAGTGTTCATGGATGTTTCAGAGGATGTGAAAGCAGTTTTTAGATGCATTTTCCCTTTAAAGTCCAGCCATGGGAAACCTTACTGTGACAACAGATTCCCCGCTGAGCGGACCGAATCAGAGAACTCTGTTCCAACTATAGCATGTGTGTGTGTGTTAGTATGTGCGTATCTCCTTGTTAATGTGTGTACAGTTCATACACACACACTGACATGTTTCTGGTCTGGATCATTTTTAACACGCATTCCTGCTGTGATCTGTGTATCAGCTGCAGGTTCGTACGAGAGCTCTGGATCGAGAATTGGTTTGGATAATCTGAGGCTACTGTGATATTCAATCTTCATAACACACACTGAGTCTGGGTGTGTGTGTGTGTGCGTGTGTTTGTGTGTGTGTGTGTGTGTGTGTGTGTGTCTGTATATGTGTAGGCTTGACGGATTGCCTCTTTGGCAGAGAGATTTGTCACTCAGCAGGGGAGCGCATGGTTAAAACACACACACACTGAACAAAGTTGGGTTCAATTCTGGAGGTGATGAGAGAGAGCGGGATGGAGAGTGTGTGTGCTGCAGGTTATGATGGGAGCCTCTCTCAGGGTGTGTGCATGTGTTTGTAATATGACATGAAAGGTCGAGTGTCTGCAAATGTATTTACTGAAAGTGTGAGTGCTTGATTTTGTACATCAGAATGCTGAACATATATGTGTGTATGTGCATGTGTGTTTGCGTTTGTAGTTTGTAATGTGTAGTGACAGCAGCACATGGTAGAGTGATGGGGGTGAAATGCTTCCTGTCACAATGCTGGGCAAGTTAGGAATCCTCTTCATGAGCGAAGCTGACGATGGACACACACACACACACACACACACACACACACACACACACACACACAAGATAGTGCAAGTGTATATATGTCAGTTAATGCAGTGGTAAAAATGGCTGTCAAAGTAACACCACCACCACTACTACTACTGCTTAAGTCAAATTAAGGTATTCTTATACAACAGTTCATGGCGTTGTCACATTAGGTACTTAAAGTAAAGGTACGCACCTTACATAAGGTTATATGGGTTAGGTTTAGACAAGTAAAGTTACCACAGTTAGGTTTAGGAAAAGACACATGGTGACAAGAAACTGTAAGAAGTTCTGATGGTTAATGAGGTGTGGTGAATAACACTGGTAATCTCATTACAGTGCAATCTTTTGCTGGGAAACCTTTGGTCCTGGCATTCATGTGGATGCCACTTGACATGCACCACCCACACAAACACTGTTGCAGACCAAGTACACCACCTCATGGCAACAACACTTTCCAAAGGCATTGCTCCCTCCTGCAGGACAATGCACCATGCCAAAAACTGCTAAGGGGAATGTGACAAGACCTCAAGGCCTCGACCCGACCTCCAAATTACCTGGATCCCAAGCCAATTGAGCTTCTGTGGGAATTGCTGGCAACCAGAGGTCCTGTGTCCATCCCTCAACAGATCAGAGCCAAGTCTGATCCACGCTGGGGCCCTTGACCTGTGGAGACATGGACACAGGACCTCTGGAAGTTTCTTGTGGTTTCTGGCACCAGAGCACTGGCAGTAGATCCTTGAGTCCTGTGGGTTGCAGAATAAGGTACCAGCACGTCCCACCGACGCTTTATCAGAGATCTGGGGAATTTCGACGTCAGGTTGATGCATTGAACTCTTTGTCATGTTCCTCTGGTCATTCCTGAGTGGTTTTTGCAGTGTGGCGTGGAGCATCTTCCTGCTGGGTGGGCCAACCATACCGGACTCCTTTTGTATTACTGTGTGATAAAAGGAGTGAAAATTACTCAAAACCATTTTGAATTGAAACACCTCAATGCGGATTCTTAAATAATGTATTTACAGGGGCCGTGTATAATAAACATAAATTTCCATTCTTGAAATCTGATGGGTTTTGAAGAGATAGCTAAAAGCTTAATTTCACTCCCAGTCTCTAGGCAGGTAAACAAAACAGACAGCATATAAATTACAACAAGGATTATAAAATACTGCTCATTATGCACATAGCTAGAGGATGCGTAAGGATGATGTTCACCAATGCTGCAGAAATCTGTTAACAATAAACAGGTGTGTGTGAATTTGTGTGTGTCTGTGTAGGATTGCACTTGAAGTGATGGGTCTGATTATCCTTGCTCTAAAGATGGGGATTACCCCCGCTGACCCCAAAGTGAAGACACATCCATTATGGACAACACACACACACACACACACACACACACACACACACACACACACACACACACACAAAGATTGGTGGGTCTGGGGATGTTTTCAGAAGGTTTACGTGGAGTCAACCTGTAGTTTGACTCTGGAGTCAATCCAATGGTATAAACATGCTTAAATCATCACATGATCTCATCAGCACCCATGGAGACAGAGTGTGTGTGTGCGCATGGTCTTATCATCACCTAGGCAGCCCAGAGGAATTTTATAACAGAAGGAAATAGGAGGGAAGGAAGTGAGGGGGTTGAGGAGGTTTAGAAAAGAGGGCTCCAAGAAGAGGAGAGAGGGTTAAGGCAACATATGTGTTGAGAGGAGAGAAGGAAATGAAGCTTGGGGGATAGTGGATTGAGGGGGACTGGGAGCTGGTTTGGACTGTTATAAACATCCAAATTGAAGAACAGGGACAAAGACCTAAACTCAGCCCCATCTATTTACCTTTCAGCTGATATTCAGCTTCATGACAAGAAGTCATATTCCATGACAGCAATGTCACATGAAAAGGTATATAAATTGTACTGCGGAAATGAGCATATAACACCACTGTGAACGCAAAGTTGTGAGTTCTTCCTAAAACTTAAGTGAATGCTCAGCAGGATGAAAGAGACAGACTCACCCTCAGACAAAACTTTGCTGTTGTTTTATAATCTGAACAGACAAAGCCAAAGCAAGAGACCCTTTTAGTGTTAGTAATCAGTATGATGTTTTTTGGTGGGCGGGGCTTAGCTGGAGGCAGAACAATTTTTCACAGACATCAGCTAGCACTAGCTAGTAAGTTCTGTTGGCTTGTTTTAGACAATGGAGGAAGATGATGTGAGCGATGCATTCAGAGATACTCATCCTGACTATTGGTAAATTTGGAGCGCTGTTGGAATATACCATTCAGTCATCCAGAGCACCGCATTCTCAGAGTGGCAAAGCGCACTCTTGGAGACTGTCTAGAGACGGAGCAGAGTGAATGTGTGATTAACTTAATGCTTATTAATTCATGTAGAAATATAACGCTCCGTTTCTTCGACCAACAGGGCTCTCATTTTAGTGTAGAGCATCAGACTGAATTTACGAATGCACCATGTCAGGTCACTCACTCTCTGGGACCACAAGTATTACCTTAATGAGTAAACACTGACCAGTGTGAGCAGACTGGCAGACTTGTAGCCTATGCTCTTACTCAGTGACTGGATGATTTAACAGGATTGCTGAAGGAGGGCCGGCCGGCTTTGTGGTTGATTACTATGCCAATCTAACAATGGAGGACGATGGTTGAGCGGTTTCCTCCAGTTTGTTTTGCTATAGGAGCTAACGTTAGCTAATGCACTAAAAAGTTGGCATTACAGAGAAATCCAATATTCCTCTTAAAAACTCCCCAATTTCTGATTAGGTTGACATGATAACCTTTAATGCACATAACGTTATTAATCCCTACAACAGTAAATACTCCCTAACCTGATATGAAGCGTGTGCTGCAGCACAAATGCGAGTGTTTCTGATGATCATCTTCGTCCAGTCCTTTTATTTTATAACACAACAAGACGACATTTTAAGACTCCTATATAGCCTACAGCCCTGTGGTAGAGTCGTGTTTGGCTCTAGCTAATAAAATGACGTCATTGTGATGTCGGCCCTAAAGTGTCTGTACTACCTTGTATAAAACTGGGCAGCAACTTGCAGCACAAGAGATAACAATACTCTGCCTGCCAGTTATTTCAGCTCAACGCTTCAATCAGTCAATCAAACTTTATTGATGGAGCATGCATTAGAATGTAACTCCAAGTCCTTAGCATAAAAAGTTTAAATACAAGTCACTTAAAAACATAAAAATGAATAAATAAAATATTTATTTATATAGATTTTAAAAAAGAACAGGTTAAAAGATATGTTGTTTTTTTTCACTGGCACCCTCAGGTCCTCTGGTAAGCCATTCCATACATAGATGTAGATTTCGGGGAGTCGTAGAGGTCAGGTCCACCTCAATATTTAGAACATGCATTTGTCTCCCCCAATGAAAACATGAAGGTAGCAGAGGATTTTTAATTTGATAAAATTATTAACATTTACAGCATCAACTGATGCTGAAAAGGCACAAATTGATGCATAAAACTTTGTCAGAATGCAGAAAATAAAATGTTTGATGCTCAAAATTTTCTGGCAGAGGACCTCCAAATCCCTCATTTCATATGTGTTCCCTTAAATCTTGGAACAAAACCATAGTTGGGGGCTACAGTGGCTAAAAGTGCCCTCACTATGGATCTTAGAGTGACCTGCGGGAACAACCAAGAGACAGTTATCAGAGGATCTAGAAGGCACATATTTCACTTGTAAAACCGTGTACTCCCACACAAGACCATTTAGTGATTTGTAGACCTATAAAAGAGTCTTAAATCAATTCTAAAACTAAAAGGTAGCCAATGCAGCTGTATTAAAACAGGTGTAATATGTGATTTTCTTCTAGTCCTGGTCAACACAAGCAGCTGAATTTTATATAAACTGGAGTCGATTTATGGCTTTTATTTTGGTAGACCCAAAAAGAGAATATTACAATGTACCAGCCAGTGATAAAAGTGTTCACTTGTCTTTCAGTATTGGCCTGGGAGAGAACACTGGCATTTTCATACCTTTGGTTTGGTGGACTAAACCAGTAAGCTACAAGGCCAGTGGAAAATTGACATATATTTAACAGAGGGCCATAAAGAGAAGGCCATGAGGACGTCCATTTTGTTTAGTTTTTGTGTGATGTTAAGCTGGTTTTGCCACAAACCTTCGATAAGCTACCCATTCATTACTGAGTTTGTTTTGAAGTCTTCCTGCCCCCTAGTGGTCAAAAATAGTTAAATTATTCTTAATCTTTGTCTTCATCTTTTTTCTCCTCCTCTTTCCCCTTTTGTTTGTCTTCACCCTCTTCTTTGTCTGATTCCCTTTTTCTTCTTTCTGTCTTCTTAGTCTCAGTCTCCGTCTCTTCTTTGTTTTCGCTCTCTTCTTTGTCTTCTATTTTTCATCCTCTTCTTCTTCCTCTTCTATTTTACTTAAAGAGTGCATTCTCCAATTTAGTTTGTTCATTAGGGCTATAAAATCAGCAGAATGTGAAATTCAGTAGAGGTTGCAGTTGAGGTTTAAACCACGATGAGCTGGAGGGAAATTTTGTGGTTTCGGGTTGCTGTTTGAGATGCAGCTGTAAACTTTTAGATGCGCTTGCAGCGAATAAGTAGATCAAGATCAGTAGGAGAGTCTCTGACAATTTCGCTGCAGAGAACTATTTCAAATTAACAACATCACATATGGAACAAATAAAGGTAATAAATAATAAATAAAACTATAAAGGTCACACAGGGGGGAAAACCGTATTTGCACTCCTCCAGAGAGGCACAAATATCAGAGAAGCTAATTTATGTCACAGATTAGCTTGTTATTCATGACATTCCAGACAGACGAGAGTCAAAAGGCAGACATAGTAATCACTGTTTAATCATTAATGGCCGTCTCGGATCTGCTCCATGAGGAAATTAAAAAAAAAAAAGTCTTTTTTTGTTCTTATGTTAATCAAGCTAGATGAATTCAAACATACGGTATGTGTGCCGCTGGTTGAGAGAAAGGCAGGAAGGATTTGGGAAGAGAAAAGGGAGTCGGCTGAGAGGGGGATGGATGAAAACATGGGGGAGAAGAGAAGAAGAGGAGGAGTAGAATGAGAGAAAAGTGGGACGCTCTCCTGGAGGCCCCATGTCATGAGATTCTCATTATTTACCTCCATGGATACCAAGAGCCCTCCCACTGTCTTTATATTCTCCTTTCTCATCCTTCTTTTCTCCTCTGTCATTATTCTTCTTCCTTCACTTTCTTGCCTCCCCAGTCGGATCCCAAATCTTCCCCATACACTCCCACTATTTTTTAATCCCTTATGTCTTTATTACATTTTCCTCTCTTCTGTTTTGTAACTTTTTAAATAAAAAAACCTCTTTCTCCTCCTTTCCTTTGTTGTTTCTCAGTGGGCTGGATTCCACCATTATCATCTCGGTGCAGAATGGTAATCACTCATTGCAAATACTGGTTATGTTAACCTCTTAAAGTGGCATTGTTCCTTGCTGTTAGTAGGGTGTAGGTTTTTTTTTTGTTAAAAGTAGAACTACACTAGATTCTTGTATATATTTATGGTCAAGTGTTAATCAAATGGGCCATGTCTCAAGCAAAGTGCTCTTTATCAACATAATCCTGACACAAAGGCCAGCCAGCCATTAGGAAATACAGGCAGGGGGACAACATTTTCAAAAGTGGGCCCCTCATCCACACTCAATGGGGGAGGGGGTCTCTATACATTTATATACTCTCTGCGAATATAATCCAATTAAAAATATTTCCACATGTATTCTAAATCTACGTGTACTTCTATCTCCTGTTAAGACCTTGTTTTCTTATTTTGTAAAGCAGAGGTAGTCACATGTGTGTCCTAGGTTGAAAAAAATGCCCTCCAATAAATGATTAGAGCAAAATTAAATCAAACATTGATTGAGGAATTTACTGCAAGGTATTAAATCATAAGATCAAATCAGGAGTGAAGTAATATTTTTTTTCCCCCTATTTCTTGAGGGCTACTTTTATTTATATTTTAGTCAAACTGTGGGCAGAACTGAAATGTGTAAAGAGTCAATTGTCAAATCTCAGTTTTGGGAGTGGAGTATTAGATGGCACGTTGAAATGTGTTTGATTTATGAAATGAAATGTATTTATCATGTAAATACATATATCTTGTAGTGTCAGTGATTTAAGTCACCATGGAAGTTTTCATGGCTTCCCCCTTGGCCTTGGGCCTGGGTTATCTGTACCATGGTGGGCCTGCACAAAGGGCTGCTGAAGTAGCCAGCACAGACTGTATTTAACTAATGGATGTACACACCATGACATCACCCTTTAGTTTGTGGACTTCTGTTTTGAAGCCTTGAGTTTGACATTTTGGCTGCTGCCGTCTTGATCTTTGGAGCAGAGGTGATCATATTTGGACGAGAGGGTGGAGCTGTGGAGGAGCGAGGGGTGGATCTGGCTCACAGACTGCGGTGATGCCTTGCAGACAGCCTGTCACTCAAAGTAGCCACACCCTTAATAATGCATAACTTTAAGCCTTAATTAAATGTTTAAATGGGTGAGTCATATAAAAATGAATCCCCTGCACAGCTGTCATAAAGCTATAGAGACCAAAACTGTTTTTTTTTACCAGGATGTGAACATGTTTATTTCTCTTGTAAAGTTAAGCGTTTAACATGGGGGTCTATGGAGACTGACTCACTTCTGGTGCCAGCTTCAAGTGGCCATTCAAGGAACTGCAGCTTTTGACACTAATGCATTGGCTTCATTTTTCAGTCCTGGAGGTTGTCCTACTGTAGGTAGCCACAGATGTACTGTGGCATGTCTCTGTCAACAGGCAGCAATAGACCAACATCTACTGAAATCTCTAATACATTTAATGCAATACTTTCTGGGAATAGTCTGACATTCTGGGGAATACACTTATCAACTGTCTTGCTGAGTGTTAGAGATCGATATCACTCTCATGCCTGTGCAGTAAATATGGAGCTACATTCAGAAGCCAGATAACACACTAGAATCAGGGGGAAACAGTTAGCCTGGCTTTGTCTTCCTGGAGTCTTGCTGTCGCCATGAGATTTCGAGAAAGTCACCACTGCACCTAACCCAAAGTAAAACCACAACTTTGTGTTTTTACACTTCATTTTTTGCAGGGATTACACAAATGAAATACAATTCCTTACTTAATGAGATTTAGGGGTGCTGGAAGCCTGCTAGGAAAGGCTAATTGGCTGCTATTGATAACTTCATATTTGTCATACAGTATCATGCTTGAGGTGTCCAGTTGGATTGCTGTCTGATTGCTAAAAGTTAATCCACAACTTCAGAACTGATTTAGTGGCCATGGTATATCACATAAGTCTGGATATTGTATGAAAGGTACGCAAGGTTAGACAAGGTTTTCTTTTTTTTCTCCTAGCAGATGATTGCGATATCCTGCTGTTAATACTCTCCTCTTCTACTCAGATGACTTGCTGCAAAGTCCACTTTTCAGACTGAAACAATGTGTAATGTAGCCAGTTTTTGAACTTTCAATTTCTGTCTGTGAATGAGATACACTAGCAGAGTGTGTTTGTCCTGGACCTCTCCCTTTAGTGTTGAAATGAAAGATTCCTGAGAATTTTGGTCGGTCTCAAAAACAGAAAAATTACAGGATTCAGATTTCCAAAATAATGCACATTCCAGACATGACCATTTCTGGAGGGTCTACAGTATCTGTGAAGAGGGCTTATGCTATATATGTTATGTGGTGAAACATTTTTAAGGTTGTGTTGCTCAGCATTATGATTTATAATATTTGTGTATATATATTAAAATTTACATACAAATTCATTTTAATGACCTTTCCACTTAAAACAAGCTGGTAATTGAATAATGTAGCAGGTCCATGAAATGGTGAGAGTGTGATTGTGTTGGGTGCATGTTTTAAAACAGACCACCAACAGGCCACGAGAGCGCTGTAATGCAATGATAATCCTGAAACAAAATGCATAGATTCTTGTTAGTAAACCCTAACCCACAGGGCAGATTTTTTTCTTCTTCTCTTTGGGCATTGTCCACTTTTCAAGGCACAAAGGTAATCCTGTAAAATTGGAGAGGTATCCCTTTCTTTCTTTAGGGGCTAAAACCAGTAATCCTTTAAAAGTGGACCGGCTCTTGTTCTCGCTCTCTTCATCTTCCCATTTTAAGAAGGAAGTGTAATCTGCTTTTAGTTTGGTGCTGGATTTTTCCCTCAATAGGCATCTGGGGATCTGAGAACAGGTCTAGATGATGGATTGAGTGCATAAGTGGACAAAGTGAAAAGCCTATTGTAGAAGAAAAGAAAGTGACAGAGAGAAGGAGAGAGCAAGAGAGAAACACCAATCTAAGGACAGGAAGGAATAACAAGAGATGATTAAAGATTGAAAGTAACAAGAGACGAGTGAAAGACTGACGAAGTACATAAGAAAAAAAGTATATAGATTAAAGCCGGAGAAGAAAAGAAGCAAACATCTCTGAACCAACATACCGAACCACACAGGATATTGAGTTGGTGGTCAGCGGGAGGAGAGTGATTGTTACGGTGTGTTGAAGTGGCTAAAAGAGGCACACACACACACACACACACACACACACACACCTTAGGAAACTGAATCTCCCAGTAGGAGCCAGTGTAGTTTTAACCTTTGAACTCGCGACCTCATCTTAGTTACAGCGCGGTTAGTTTAGCCGCTGTGAAACCATCAGATACTTGTGGTAAAGTTGTAGCCGGGGAGTGATTACATGTTTGTTAAACCACCTACCTGAAGGAGGTGCGTAACACAGTGCACTGCATGTCAAAATACAGTGTATTTCTTAATATTATTTTGGAAATAATGCGAGTTCTGCAAGCACCCATCAAACTTTTGTTGTTTTGATTTGTTGAAAACATGTCTCTTTTAAACAGAGGGTAAATGGGTTTGATTTATGTGTAAGGCGCAGAATGCAGATAAACCGGGTGTCACCCAAGATGCAGAATTTATTTATCTATTTATTTTATTGTTTGAACATTCCTGTGCTGTTGCTAACACACTTGACTACATACTACTCTGGCACCTTCAGACTTAAACTCTTACAGCCGGCCAAATCTTCCCCTCCCATGCATTCCTGCAGAGCCTTGAGAGGACATTAAAATATGGATCATTGATTCTGCTGGTGCGTCAGAGCCTTACAAAACTCAATACGCATTTTAAGGTTTTCTTCTCTTCTTCACACGCGTTCCTTCAGATGGCAGAGGGAATATAGAGGTTAAAGGTAGCACAGAGTGGTTTCAGTAAACCCTCTGGAGACAAACCCCCTCACCTCTCTCTGTTTCCATCCCTCATTTCTTCTGTGTGTGTGTGTGTGTTTGTGTGTGCAGAAGACCACTTTAAAGTAGTCCCCCCCTCGCCTTTCAGTGACTCGCTGAATGAGACTGCATGTGGCCAGCACAGGGCAGAGGTACTGACTGATCCTGGGCTTGGTTCACTTTATGTGTGTGTAGGTATGTGTAGGATTAGTGGCTTTGGCCGCGGCTAATCTGTGAGTCCCCAGGGAGTCTGCAGAGCCCACCGCTGGACTGAGTTTGTGGAATGAATTGAATGAATTATGTGTGTGAGTATGTGTGTGTCAGACCTACTACCGTGCACACCGGGCCACTTCTCTCACCCTGACTGCTCCATTGAGTTGTGATTAAGTCTTATCACATCAGGAAGTGAAATACCACCTCTGTGTGTGTGAGCGGTGTGTGTTTGTGTGTATACAGCATGTGTGTGTTTTTGTATTCATGGTCTCTATTTCGGGGTCATCAGCAGTGTCTCGCTTAGCAACAGACCGCGTTTTGCTCTTTGATGTTTTGGAACGAATCAAATTCGTTCGAATCTGTTTCATAAATGATGGGATTTTTTTTTTCTTTCTCTAGCTGTTGAATGTGCAGAGTGGGCGATGTCACACTGAGGAGCTGCTCACCCTTCTGCTGCTGCAAGCAATTCTTTTCTGTAGAGACACAGGGGTAAAAGGGAAAAATGCCAGGTTAGTATCTTATTTAAACCATCTGCATTATGTTAATGATAATCTGCTGATTTTACACTGAGCTACCCAGAGTTAAACTGTCCATTAAACCCTTAAACATCTTCCTCCATGTATTTTTGTTAATGATGTGAATGATTATGTTGTTCAGTCATGGTGGCTTTTGCTGCTCATACAAACTACCACTTTTATTTGTTGAAAAAGCTGTGTTGTTGCTACTGGAAAACATTTATTATTGCCTTTCCATTAGATGATCTATCCGAGAAAAGACCTGGGGCCTAAGACACAAGAGTTCCTCCTAGTTATGAAATTCTTAGAAAATTGAATTGTGATGTTTTCTTAGAAATTCCCCTTAAAGTTAAGACTATGTCCTTGTAAAGATAAAAGTTATTCACAGAGCATCTTTGACCTTAAAAGAGCTCCTAAGCTGAAAAACTGTTGGGAGCAGGGAGGAGGACTTTCAGAGGCTTAATAGTTTCTTAAAGAGCGGAGGAAATGGTGAAAACAAAGAGGTCAGAGAAATATTCTCCAAACGCTGGATTTCACTGAGTAAATGAAATACTATAGATCAGATCGTTCAAAGGTAATATGTATTTCGATGTCATTAGGGATATGCACACATTTCTCACCTAACACAATAACGCTGTTTCGCCAGAAATAAAATGATCACGAAACCAAGATAGTTGGAAAACTGGAAAAATACAACAGTGCAGCAGTGATGGCTCAGGTCTGTCTCAACCCTCCATCAGCAGAGCAATCACAGTCAGCAGTTCATTTAATTTCCACTGACTGTCCACACCTTGCAGGCTCACAAAAGGGCGTGTCTGTGACAACCAAGAGTGTGTCATACCTATCAGCTGGGTCATCCCCCCCCACCCTCCAGTAAGTTAAAAGTTCTATCCCTTCCTTGCTCAGAGTTGCTCTAAGAACTTTTCTAAATCACTCCTGAGCTAGGACTAAGTTAGGAACTCTCTGAAAGTATTCTCAGAATGTTTTTTGTCAATATGGCCCCCGATACTGGGATGCATAAACAATTAGTACGCACATAAAGAAGGCATCTGCCACTTTACAAATAGAATTTGTATGTGTAAAACACACCGTAAAAAGCATTTACTTTTAGGATATGGATGCCTAGTTGCAGGTTTTACCCCATGCACACAAACTTTAGTTAGTGAGTTGAGTTAGATATGGGACAGTATAAGATCAAAGGTACTGGGTGACATTTTTTGGAGCTGTTTTCAGTATACCATAGGTCTCAACCACAGAAATTGTCATATTAATGTTAACAGTATAGGTGTTTATAGCAACAGTTTTTTTCCCCCTGAGTAAATAAAACCGCAATCGAATCCATACAATAATTCAGAGATTGTGATCTCTTCATGCCACCATTTATCAAAGACCTACAGTATGGCTCACATCATCTACTAGTGCACAATGGCTGTTTGCAGCCACACACTGGCTGCTTTATTACTCTCAGACCAAGCGCAGACTGAGTCTGGTTTATATCCAGACATGAATAAAAAGAAGAGCGTGTCAACATCCATGGATAATATGAGCCTGGCATCAGACATGTGCGTATAATTAATGACGACTGAAATGTCCATGCCCATCTTTATCCTCTGAATCCACATACACTTTTCTGTGTCTCACCCCAGATGTTTGGTACAGTAGCTGTAAAAGCTTCCCACACAGGCAGTCCCATGTGGGATATCATGCAAATAAACAACATAGCTAACAAACAATTAAAAAAACATAACGAACTATAAAAGGATATGTGCAAATATGCAAATTTTGTCTTGTACTTTTTTCTTTTTGGTACTGTGCCCCAGATAGCTTTTGACCTCATTTGCTCTGAGTAGGCTGACCAAACGTCCTCTTTTGCCCGGACATGTCCACTTTTCACATCCCGGGTTTTTTATAAACTGATGATAATGTCCGGTTTTCCGCGTGTTTGTGTATGTGTCTTAGAATGTGGCATGGGCCGCATATTTCTTTCCAAACCCAAACCGAGCCCGACATTATTTAATGACCAAAGCACTAACTTTGTGTCACACAGTTGTTAAGGTTACAGGCTATTTAACAGGCCGGGCGTGCGCCGTGGGTGCTCAGCATAGAGGGAGACCTCAGTGTTTGAGATGGGAGCGGGAGGTGGGAGGTCCAAGGCTTCCAGCGAGAGGAGAGGGAGAAATAAAACAAAAGTAAGATAAAATAGGAGACACCTGTCTCCCTCTTTTATTTTATTTTCAACGTTTAATCAAGGCGGAGGCGGGCGGCTGGAGGTCCGAGACTAGAGGTAGAAACAAACAGCCAATGTGTGTCTGTGTGTGTTATGTTCAGGTGTTGTCACGTAAATAACAGTGCCCAAGCAATAAAAAGGACAGACAGTAGGATTTTATTTATTTTTACACAACATTTTCACTGAAAGCTGACCGAATCCGACCCGAGCCCGAATACAATTTATACATTTTTGACCAAACCCGGCCGACCCGTCGGGTACCGTCGGACTTGGATCGCCACACTCTAGTGTGTGTATGTGTTCCCTATTGGGGCCTATCTGAATTTCTGTCTTTGAGAGATATTATTTTGTAATATAACTGAATTTTCTATCCATACATATAAATTTTAAATATTAAAATTATAAGGCATCTTTGAGTAGGGCGGCACGGTGGTGTGGTGGTTAGCACTCTTGCCTCACAGCAAGAGGGTTGCCGGTTCGATCCCGGGCATGGGAGCCCTTCTGTGTAGAGTTTGCATGTTCTCCCCGTGTCAGCGTGGGTTCTCTCTGGGCACTCCGGCTTCCTCCCACAGTCCAAAGACATGCAGATTGGGGACTAGGTTAATTGATAACTCTAAATTGTCCATAGGTGTGAATGTGAGCGTGAATGGTTGTTTGTCTCTATGTGTCAGCCCTGCGATAGTCTGGCGACCTGTCCAGGGTGTACCCTGCCTCTCGCCCGATGTCAGCTGGGATAGGCTCCAGCCCCCCCCGCGACCCTCAAGAGGATGAAGCGGTTAGAAGATGAATGAATCTTTGAGTAAACTGCGAGTATCATTTAAGTAGGTTATGTCGTGGCCAGGCCAAGTGTCCTCTTTTTTGGAAATCAAAATATGGTCACCCTTTCTAATACCCTCCACAAACACTTCACTCTGCCATACCCATGAAGGCTCCAGAATGTTCTGACTGTGAGGATCACTCAGAGGTCAGTCATTGTTGGACTGTTGGTGAGTGTTTGTCGTCCTTGTTTTTAACGGTATGTCCTACACTGATCGTACAAGTCGGCCAATGTGGGCCTGTCAGCTTTTTTTGGCTGATTTGGCACGTTGAATTGGTGTTGGACATGGTGGAGTTTGTCATTGAATGTAATCACTAACTGGCAGGTCAGTGGATGAGAAGAAAGTGAAAAAACAAACAAACAGCTAAAGTCAAGAGGGTGTGAGATCAAAACAAATTTGTTATCATTTCATTCACTTCATCCTCTTGAGGGTCGCGGGGGGGCTGGAGCCTATCCCAGCTACATCGGGCGAGAGGCAGGGTACACCCTGGACAGGTCGCCAGACTATCGCAGGGCTGACACATAGAGACAAACAACCATTCACACTCACATTCACACCTATGGACAATTTAGAGTTACCAATTAACCTAGTCCCCAATCTGCATGTCTTTGGACTGTGGGAGGAAGCCGGAGTGCCCGGAGAGAACCCACGCTGACACGGGGAGAACATGCAAACTCCACACAGAAGGGCTCCCACGCCCGGGATCGAACCGGCAACCCTCTTGCTGTGAGGCGAGAGTGCTAACCACCACACCACCGTGCCAGATTGTGTTGTTAATGTGCTAAATGGCTCTCTAGTGTCTTGAATCAGTCCTGTCGGTCTTCTGATTTCCCTTTTTGAATGACAAATACAGACTACTGCCCCCTGCTGGTATGGAAAGTTATTTCCTCTCACACAAGCATGGAACATATGTGCTAGTTGGCTGCTGGCTGTCATATTTGCGATGTGTTCAAGATCAACTTTTTGGCTGAGCAACAGGCGATGTGAAGCAACGCAACGCAGCCTTTAGTTCTTTGGATCATTTTACCCTTATTCCCTTAGGATTTTGGCACCCCCTGGCACACTGACTAAATGCTGAATTAGTGATGGGTGATATCACCATGCAATGAAAACCTAGATGTCTGAAAATGTTGTGGATTCTTATTTCCTTATGATATGATGTGTCTTCATAAGGAATAAGCATTACAAAGTTTAAAAAAGTATCTGATCATTAATCAGTAACTTTCAAAGCAAAGTCCACAATGATATATACCTAAATGACCTCACAACCCAAGCACATCTGCATCTGTGAGAGGAGGTCGAACAGGCCTCCAGGACTTCCTCACGGCTGCTGGTGGGAAGGTTGCAGTCTTTGTGTGTGTAAGAGCATGTTTGTGTGTGTATGGTTTAGCTTCAGGAGTCAGAGGCAAACCAAGGATTAGGACAAGGCGCTGCGTGGAAATAGGAAATTAGCCTGAGGGCTGAAGAGGTTTGTGTGTGTGTGTGTGTGTGTGTGTGTGTGTGTGAGAGAGAGAGAGAAATTTAGTGTGTGGGCTGAAATGAGTGTGTGTGAGTGCATGTGTGTAATAAGAAGCCAAAATATATGTTGCCTCATAAAAAACTAAATAATATTAAAAATGTTTTCTTGCCATTTCTCTACTACAATTAAAGATAGTGTGTGCAAACCATCATACAGGTTTTATTGACGGGCTGCAGACCTCTGACACTGCTGATGTTTGTTCAGTGTCCAGAGTTACTGTTTGTTCTGCATCAAGGACAGACCTGGAGCCACTTTTACAGCTGCAGCGTTCTGCATCTAATTTATCATTAGTGACCACCAGCATATCTTCAGCTGTGTGCTGTTACAGTGTGGAGGTCCAACTCCACAGACGTCTACAATTAAAAGATGCACAAGGATGCTGAACTGTGGAGGCCTTGTTACTGTATGCCTACATAATGAGGAGAAACATTCACTTCCCAACATCTCATATCATATTTTTTTACAGATCTAACAAAGCATCTAGCAACACTTAGAGCATAATCTGTCATATTATGCTACTAATGTATCAAATGACAATGTGAGTTCTGCAGCTGTCCTCATCTTCACGGAGCTTCATTGTAACTTGCAGCTCATAGTTCAGCTGTTCGGCTACAGCTTTGGTTCACTCTCACCACTCTCACAGCTTTGTTTTCAGCCACAACAGGCAGTGTTGTCAATAAAAAAAAGTCTTAAAACTCACTGTACACTACCGGCTCAACAGCTTCCACCAGATAGGCACAGTTAGTAAGTTGTGAGGATAGTGGAGCTTCTTGCACCAAGAGCCAGATATTTCCCCCAGGAGTCGGTAGAGACCAAAACAGAGCTATAAGAGAGTGAATCTGTTGCTCCATTACTGCTGGATACATAAATAAGCATCTGTTTGCTAAGAAGGTCAAAGTGAAAAGGAGATGATCTGTCCATGTTCATAACTTACTTCTGATGTCCTAAACTGGCCAAAAAATGAGTTGATGCAGGTCTAAGACCTTTCAGAATTGCCATATCTGATCTAAAGTGTACTGCATCATCCACAGTAATGAAACTGTACTGCACAGGAAGTGATGCATTATTTTTTCCCAACTCTCTTTGGTAGTTAAAAATCACCATCTCACTCCTATTCACTTTCCTGGATCTCACTCCTGCCTAACTTCCAGAAGGTTTAAATTCTGCAGATCGCATTGAGGGATCCCCTTATCTTCTCAAGCCTGATGCACTGCAGTATCTCACGAATCCATCTATTATTAGTAGGGGGTGAGGAGTGTGTCCATTTAAGGAGTCTCCTTGCAAGTAGGGTGGTAAAAAAAAGGATTTGTTGTGCAGTCTTGGGCATATTGGGCACAGAGGAGATTCTGAAGGGGGCAGCAAGGGGGTCACAGTCAACTGTTTTACCCAGTACATTCCTAATTGTCTCAAATACAGCAGCCCGAAACTCTAATAATTGAGGGCATGACAGGAACATGTGTACATAGTCAGCGGGTGAACTTTTACACCTATTGCAAGAATCAGATTTGTCCGGGTGTATTTTGGCCAGCCTCTTCTAAAAGTGGCTCCAGATTCTCAGACTATTTGTTATGATTGGATTTATAGTGGCTTGTTTAATTGAAAGAGATAGTTGGGAACCATTATTTTTTTATCTATTCTACATTTTTCTATAATTTCAGTCTAATGATAGCCCACTTACCAGAATAAAATGTTGGCATTGTTCCTTTCCGCAAACCACAGATATGTTAAATTTGTACGTTTCATATATGTATACTTTATAAAGTGACATAGGTCATTATACATGCATATGAACTGAGTTTCCTATCTGGAGGAGAGGATGATGGATGGCGTGACACCTAGGTGAGACAGCTTCCAAGCAGCAGCAGACCACTGTTTGAAACTAATGACATTTCCAGCCATGTGTGTGGCAACAAAACCAGTTTTCTCAATCCTAACCAAGTGGTTTTTGTGCCTAAACATAACGGCACATTAACCTGTTCAATTAAATTCAATTCAATTCAATTCAATTCAATTTTATTTATAAAGCCCAATATCACAAATCACAATTTGCCTCAAGGGGCTTTACAGCATACGACCCCCCTCTGTCCTATGGACCCTCACAGTGGATGAGGGTCTTGAAAATTCTTTGCAGCAGACAGCGTTGGCTGTGGGTGTTTTTGTTGTGCATGTGGAGTGTTTGGGTCTGAGTGTATGTTTGATGTGTATGTTTGTGCAAGTGCTCTGCAGCATTCACTTCATCCTGTGATCTTCTAATGAGGATAAAATGGGCTTCATTCATAGGAAGAAAGCGTTAAGTGTTCATGCTGTGAGTTATGTTTACTATAAAAGCCAGACTTAAAGGTGAGGTGGGGGGGCTGTGAGGGATTAAAGAGGCGGTCTGTGCTTCATCAGGAGATGCAAGATCAGAAGAAGTGTCAGAACCACAGAAAAAACAAACCCATATTTATATAGTCAAAACCTGCCATTAAAAACACATTTATGTTTATGTGGGTAATGCTGCTCATTAAATCCTACACTCATGTTTAGATGGGTAAATCCATCACCATTAAATATAACAGTGATGCTTATTTCTTTAAAAACACTCATTAAAACACATTCAACTGTGTTAATGTGGTCTAAAACCACCAATTAGGATTATAAGTTGATTGTTATCAGAGCCTGCCATCAAAAGGACCAGCACCCATTTTTTTGTCAGGTTTTTGTTTGCATAGTTTAGATAACAAGTTCCAGTCACAGTATAACATTCCAGTAAAGACTGGTGTAACAGACTACAGTTTTGATTTCAACATACAGCAAAGTGTTACAGTTGTCTTTCAGAAATGACTTAATTTAACCATTAATGCCTATAAAATGAAAGGTTTCTCATCAGTCTAGCAGGAGATCAACACATGCAGGTGAGAGCAGTGCAGTCACGTTTCATCAGGTACATTAAATGTATCCCCTTCACTTTGATTTCAGTCTTTCATTCAGGGAAAAGTAATCAAATTACTTCTGAAACACTTTTTTTGATCAAGAGCACAGATCTGTTTGCTACTTTCCATCTGAATGTAAAAGCAGAGAAGACAATGGCTTCAAATATTTGGCGTATTTCAGCTTTGCTTGATTTATGTTGCTAGACATTTTGTTACAGTCAAACTTTGGCAGCAGGAGCCCTCTGGGATGCAGAAAGTTGAAAAACAGAAACTCTGAAGCAGCTGGAGAGAGGTGTGGGTGGGAGAACGCTCTCGACAACCAACTTTTGCAGTGCCCTTGAGCAAGACACTTGACTCCCGAAATCCGAGATGTGGGAGTACAGGAAGTACGAGCATGAAAAGATGACGGATAATAAACCATACATTAGTATTCAGTCCTGTCACTTGTGCACAGAAACAGAAGTCTTCCGTTCAGTGGGGACTGAAAACCTCAAGTTAAAAGTTTTCCATCATGTGCCTGTTTAACTAAATGTAGAGTCTTAAAAAAATAAAAAAAACTTCTACAGCAGCGTTGCCATTAAGAGTATTTCCATGTGTCTTGGAAAGCAGCAGAAAAATCACACTACATGGTGCTGGTTATATACATCCCCCCTCAGTCCCTCACTGGTCCATCCCTCCATCACACTTTTCAACATTTTCTCCCTGTTCGTTTTTCATCATTACCTCAGTTCCTTATTTCAGTCGTCTTTCTCTTAAACACATCTCTTTTCCATTTTCACACCTCCTCTCTGGCTCTATTTCTCAGCTCTTCCATCTATCTTTTTCTGCCTCCTCTGTCGAGTCTCAGTTTCTACCTCCGTTCACTTTTTTTCCCCCTGTTCCTCTGTTCTGCCAATCCTCTCACCGTCCTTCTTTACCTCAAGCCATAAACCTTGTGACCTAGGTCTCTCAGGTGTAGTGAGAGGTGCAGTAAAGTTTGCAGAGTGTGTGTGTGTGTGTGTGTGTGTGTGTGTGTGTGTCTGTGTGTATGTGTGTGTGTCAGAGAGAGAGATGAGGATATGGAAGAGGTAATTGGACTGGACACCTATTGTAAATCACTGAGGGTTTAAGTTCTCATAATGGGAGTATATTTCATTTTACCATCTCACTTTCAGGGCTCGTATGTGCAACACACACACACACACACACACACACACACACACACACACACACCGCTGTAATATATCTGGATAATTAAATAGTTTGGTAACATGGAGAAAATGATTAGTTCAGATGGACAGGATAAACAGCGGCAGGACACAGAGATAAAGATGTAAGACAAGAAAAACTAGACCCGAAAAACTTACAGACTGACGAAACATATAATATATTTATGTACAAAATAATTTGCATACCATACAGTTATAGACTTTCACCACAAGCACTTTCTTTAATTAACTGCTGTGGCTGCCCGTTAACATTATTCATGCAGCTTTTTATAGACACTGTGAGGTGGACAAGTGCAGGTTTATGTGCACGGTAGATGGACTTTATGTGTATGATGTTAGAAAGAAATGGACAGACAGTGTGTGTGGGTGTACCCAGACAGTCAGCTGGAGCTGGTGGATGTTAGATGTGAGAAGAAGAATACAATGAGACAGGCTAATAAGAACAGAAAAAAAGGAAAGTGGCGAGATAAAAGACCAAGGGGAGGAAAAGGGGAATAGAGAAAGGAAGGAAACACTGAAGACATCAGTGACAGAGGGCGAGCTTGATGATGAAAGGAAAGAGGAAAGCGAGAGATGAATGGGGTCGTAGAGAGGCTGGCAGTGACAAAGAAAGAAAGGAATAATGACAGATTGCTTTAGAAAATTAAAGGGAGACAACAGATGATAAAGAGCATAAACTTTTGGCCCCAAAAGAACAGACTACAGACAGACTAAAGGGATGAGTGAGAGCTACAAAGAACACTTGTAAAAGCCAACGCACTAAGCCAACAAACATCAGTGATGCAATGTGTCAGTCTTAGTGTTACACCAGTATAACAACAGTTTCTAAAATTAAGACCACAAGTTTCACAAACTCTTTATAAACGTGTTCTTCCCTTGGCAGGTTAAAAAGATGTTGTTATTGAAGTGACTGTTGTTCAGTTAATTGGTATAATTGCTGTAAACAAACAAGATCACTGTATTGATGGAAGTGGTACGCTGACAAGTTAGCATTAGGCTTGATACATAGCTGAGCTGAGATACAGTTTAGAATGATGAAATTTAGATAACTAAGTTAACCAGAGTTAAACAGAATTAACTGTACATTTGATAATAATATACTTATTGTCATTTTGTGATATTCATACATTATTAAAAAAATACACCCTCCTCCTGCAGCTCTCCCCTTTCTATCCTAAGCCACTCCCACCAGATGACTACAGGCTACACTTCATACAGTAACCTGGTGTTTCCCACATATTACTTATCTAATCTTATTTCATTGTAGAGTTGCACACAGCCCATTTGCTCAGCCTCTTCTTGCCCCGCTCTCTCTCTGTGAGACAAGAATCAGCTGGCTAGCCACCCCAGGGTTGATCAACCTTGTTCCTTGCTTTTGCAGCCAAATTTGGCCAGGGTACCCCCCCTGCACCAGGTGTCACAGTGGGCTGGTGACGAGCAGCAGTGCCAGGTCTAACCTGTGTAATGGCAGCAACAGAAAGTTTGCTGATGCAGCAGGGACTTTGGGCTGTCCAGTCCAGCTGGGGTTTGCTTTTGGTGGATTCTGGGGCTATGGCTGCTGACTGGGGATCTGTCTCAGGAGCTGTTGCCCGCTCACCTCCTAGCGAGGTAGTCTGAAGCACCAAGGAGAGGAGAGGACCACACTGTGATTCAAGGCTCTTGTTAATGTTAGCTATATAAATGTGAACATGAAGCAGCCGAGGTGAGCCTTCTTCTTGTTTGTTGTCAGACTCTCTTTTAGACTCCTTTTTTGATAAATCCAGCTTCCTTTTCTTGGGTTGTTGTGTAGTGTAGACAGTTGTAGCCAGTGCTGCAATAGCAGTTTTCTCTGCAGGATTCTTCACCACTGAATGAGGCCTCATGGACCTGCACACACATCTGCATTTGTAAACAGCAAAGAGTAACATGCTCTCTCTGAAATGACCTGTGATTGGCCAGAGTCTCTTGTCATAGCCAAGACTTTCTAAAGCTTGAAAACAAAGCAAAGTGGAGGTGCAGAGATTGAAAGGTTAGCGATTTTTCCCAATGAAACTGGAAAATTAAAACTGTCAACTCTAGCTTTAATTATGTTTTACTATTCAAAGACCACCCTACAACTTACTGTGCAGCTATTAGCAATATCAGCTTGACGTTTTACTTTGTGACATTATGTCTTGCTATCCCACATTGACAAATAATGTCAGTGTAATGGTAAAACACTAAACATTGCTGCATACAGCTCTGCAGAGGAAGCTGCCAACTGTGATGGGAGCTGAGATACACAGCACACAAAGTTATACTAAAACTGGTAACACTTTGAAAATAAACCAAAAGTAGTTATGTTCCCTATGGCACTTTGGTGAACTTGGCCTCTCCGACTGTATACATATGCTGCTGTATGAACACACAAGTGTGATCAAAGCTAAACGCATTGCTTCTTTTTAGTCAGAAATCTGTCAGATTCAGTTTTCTTTGGAGAATATTGCCAGCCTTGGGTACGGGTCACACTAAGTTTCCCAACTGCTCTGCTGTAACTTCTCCCCTTAGATATCAAGACATTCTTTTAGTATCAAACAACATTTTGTTGTCAGAGAAAAAGGAAACACATCACACTTTGAATAGCTGCACATTATTATTACATTATAATGGCTTTGACTGTTGGTTGCCTCTGTAATGTTGGCAACAGAGGAGCTGATTTAGCTGTCTTTGTAACTTCCTGTCGTGGGAAGTGCCAAGATGCAGAAGAAATGCGAAGTAAATTTTGGCAGGAAATGTAGAGGTGATGACTCTGAGCTGAGCTTTAGAAACTGTTTTTAACTTTTCAATGAAGCTGTGATCTGCCAGGCAGAAACCATTGAGGGCTGTAATCGGGCTCCACTGGGCACGCTCTGTAGCATCCGCTGGCTGACTCTGTCGACAGGGAGAGGCGGTGCTGGCTTTTAAGAGGAGAGGAAAGACGGTGGCGCTCGACTAAGTGTCAGTGAAGCATGGAGACTTTTATTTCAGTGTTTAGAACTGAGAAAAGAGGAAAGTCAGAGGAGGGTGGGAGAGTGAAACATGAAGAGATGGAATTTTATTTCTTCATCAGATCACCATCGGTTACTGAAGAATATGTCTTTGGACTGTTACTGCTATTTAATGCAAACTTCAATCTGCCCTGTAGTTTATACTGTGGCAAACACTGAACCTGCACATCAGAGAGAGCAATCTTTTCTCATTCCTAGGACTTCAAATACAGCAGTTTGGTCAGTAGCCATTGGCATGTGGTTCTGATGCACAAGGCAACCTTTAATGTCCATATGAGACACACAGGACTTTCAACTCTAATTAAAACCCATCTGTGGCAATGATGATGTCTCTCCTGACTTTCACCCAGAAGAACAGTGTTTGTGTCCTGAGTTTGTATCTTAACAAACACCACATCCTTATTAACATTTTTTAATGTCAAATGTAGTTACTTTAACCCAAACCATGATCTGTTTTCTAAACCTGAGCAAGTAGTCTAGTTTTTTAGCATAAACCTCAAGTAGTTTTGGTGACAAAGCCTACGTGTCCTGTCACATGGAAGTTTATTTTGAAAAATACACTGTGCATTATGGTCCAAAATTGACACACTACCCCTAAGTGTCCAAAACTGACTCTGGGGGGTACCTAGAGAATCAAACTTTGAAGGGCCACTGACCAAGCTGCTGCATTTGACCAGTTGGGAGTCAGAAAGTGTTGCCAGCCTGGATGGAGAGATGAAAGGTGAGGGAGATGATCCAGAGGAAGTGAGATAATTAGAATACTTTATAAAGTTTTGATTTGATAAATTTTATATGCTCTGGAGTAGTAATTGCAACATTTTCTAATGTAGTTATAATCTCACCTAAATTTGTCTTTAGCTGCATTTCAAGTTCTCTTAGAATGGTTACATAACCTGTACGGACATGACCCCAAACAGGGTTCACTTATCCATTCAGCTCTTGCTCTTGTTTTTCGACTGCATCCTGGTGATCTTCCACAGAATGGGTTGCAAACTGACTTTTTTCAGAAAGACCAGACTGGAGTGTTTGAGAGGGATGAATCTCTCTTGACCAGCAGACTGCGGTGTTTCCAGCTCTACATTTTTAGTAATGCATTAGTGTGCAACCTTAACAGAAAGGTGATGAAAAAATGGACAGAAATAGAACGGTTCTATTGGCATCATCCACACCTTTTCACAATGGAAACACAAAAATAACCATGTCTAATGTTTAATGAACTGAACTGCTTAAATGACACTTTTATTTACTTTATTGAATGTTTAAACTTTTTGCATCAGTCTTTTCATCTGCTGTGAAGCAAATTGGTGCTGCATGAACCACACAGAAGAAGACATTCATTCTAAGCTTCACATACGAGTAATTTAAGAGGGCTTTCACACCGGCCCTGTTTGGTGCAGTTAAATCGAACTCAAGTTTGTTCACCCCCCTATGTGCGGTTCGTTTGGGCAGGTGTGAACACAGCAATCGCATTCAGGCACACACCAAAACAACCAGACCAAGACCTTCTTGAAGAGGTGGTCTCAATCAGGTTACAAACGAACTCTGGTGCAGTTTGTTTGTGGTAAGAACATGTTCTGACCCGCGTAGTTGTCCCTACACTGTGGGATAGAAAGTGTTGCATTTATCCTGCAAGTACTCTTCTTCAACATTTATGACTAATCAAGAGCATATTTTTTGCACAAGGCATTTTATCTGGTCCACTTGTTTATGCTGCTGTGAGAACACAAACTAACTCTAGGAAATTTATGCAACTCTGACAAAAAATTAGTCCCTGATTTGGACCAAGGTATAGGCAAAATTCATGGGTGTTCCATGCCTGTCAAGTCATGTAGAGATGGTCCCTTTGACCACCTCCCATCGGAGTCATATCCTCAGTATCTTTAAAGTAAAAAAAAAAAAAAAAGTATGTGACATGGATACATTACTCACTAATATTTACTAATGTCAATATGAGGGCTGACCTGTCTGAGACCCTGAATTTTGTCAGTTGGCACTGATATGCTATTTCCATCTGCTGCAGTCACAGTCCAGTTTCTCTTTAAGAAATATTTTCATCCAATTTAAAAGAGTGACTTTTTGTATAATTCAGTCTGTACTGAGGAGGATATAAATGCATCAGACTACATGGAAGAATGTGAGAATTAGATATAGATAAGGGGGACAAAACACTTATATTGTCACATGTTACAACATATGTTATCTACCCACACACACACACACACACACACACACACACACACACACACACACCTCTTCCTTGCGCCTCAGCCAACACTATTTAAGTTGTTTTACAGGCCTGGTGATTATTTTGATAAGCCTTAATGATGATGGATTGACTGAGATTTAAGGGAAAGAAATTTAATGTCTCATAAATTTTAAGGTGGCACCTTGTTTTCCTTGTTTCAGAGGTTTGAAAACCATTACTCTGTGAGGGTTACGGGACATTAAACAGCCCACCTTTAAAGCCTGGAGCGGGGCCGCAGCAGGCGCAGAGCTGGTGTTTATCATCTCAAGGCAAAAAAATATATTTGAAAAGAAATGTTAGAAATTTGGCTCACGGTTTTTAATTTAATCAAAAGTGAAAAGTTTGTTCTAAATTGAATGTTTTCATCTGTCAGTACGCTGAGCGAGTTTGATTTAGTTGGCCGGCAACCTTTGGCGGTGTGTTGTGTCTGGAGTGTGTGTTCACCGTTTGCATACCGTTAGAAAAATGTAATATGCATCCCAGAAAAATATTATTTCAGTCAATCCACTTTAGGTGTTAGTTTTGGATATGTGACTTCCAGACAGGTGGAAATACACCAATAGCAGGTTAACGGGTGACATGACTGCTCATTAACAACAGAGCCGGTGTTGGTAGCAGACTATTAAACTAATCATATAACAACACAAGTCCAACAAAATGAAATGTCACTTTAATAACAGAGAAATTAATAGTTCATGGTGATATATGGAATGAAAAGGTTCAAGTACACTTGTTTAGGGAGTTATTTTTGGTTAAACTTTGACAAATTGATGGCGTGTAGAGATATTTCCAGTGTAGCGGCAACAGAGTTTAATGGGTGAAAGATTTGCAACCTTCTAAAGCACCTTTGCTGACTCTTGTTGCATAAGATAAACTGGTCCAGTTGGTGTTTAGAAGATAATGCACTAGACTGTGTTTAACCACTGAGGGACGGATGTAAATAAATAAATTATAATTTGAAATACTGCCATATTTTTTTAGTTTTGTGATTTTGTGATTGATGAATTAGTGACAGTAATGGAGGGATCACATGACAGATGAAGCAATTGTATATGAAACCAGAACCAACTTGAACTTGATCTCCATGTGTTGCTTTTACCTGAACTGGTCTGAATATGTCTTTGTGGGTCTATAACCGATAAATGTCAGGCTGCAAACAAATCCAAAGGCTTCTTTCAGGACATATTAACATGTAAAAACTAACTGATCGAGGCTGTAGACCAGCAACTCCTGTGTTCTATGAAATTACTGTTTTGTCAGTAGAGTGTGGTGGCTTTGAAGAGAGCATAGATAGCAACTCCAGTTTCCCGTCAGAAAGGGCTGTCTGAGTGCAAGGTAATGGTGAAAATATTCTAAATATAACATACACTTGAACTGATAAAAGGGTTTGCTGCTGCCCTCGTCCACAGAAATACATTGTTTAGGTTCTGTGCTGGTACTGCCTGCTTCTCCGAACTGGGGGGCATGTTGACCTCCAGCTACTATAGGTAATTCACTCGCCATGGATAAGAACCTCACACAACCCAGTTTAAAAAAAAGAATTAAATCAGCTCTTTTATTGATACCTCTAATCTATTTTATTCCTGGTTCCACCTACAAATGAAACCATCGGCTGAAAGCTGGAGGTCGCTGAAAGTAACTTGGGGAAATATAGAAACTTACTGATTGAAGTACTGTTGGTACAGCAAAAGAGAGACTTCCAATTAAAGGTACACTAAGCAGGATTTTCCTGCAAAAAAAAAAGAAAACAAAAAAGTAATAGACTCATACGAAACCCCTGTGTTTGAGATGTTCCATGTGTGCATGTGAGGTTGGCACTTTATAAAAACTAGCGACTAGGTGCACTCACCCAAGAGGAAGCTGACAATTGCAGACACAGTTCTGGAAATACACAACTGTAGCAAACCTGGCATGGCTTTTACTTTTGCTGGTGATACTGTTTACAAACAATAACTGACAATTCCTGCAAACTATATCTTGACAATGCATCATACAGCATAAAAGTACATAAACATTCTTAAGAGTGAACAAAGGTGCGGTTTACTCAACGTGAAGATGTGTTTCTTTTTATTTCAGTTTTCCAGTGTTTTTCATTCATCTTTAGGGAGTGTTAAAATTTTGTGAGGTGTGTTTCTTTAGTCTTCTGGGAGTGCATAGACTGTGTGTGAATGTGTGTGGTGTCTGCAGGGGAGTAGTAAGGGTGACACTGCTAAATGAGATGAAGATGTATGTGTAACCCATCTATCTTAAATACATGTACAAACACACATTTGTGCATCTATTCTTGTAAAGACCTTGGTTAACCTAATGCTTTTTCTGACTCCTAATCTTCACCATCAGCTAATCTAATCAAAATAATTCTGACTTAAATCCTGAATCTTAACCTGACTTTCCAGAAATATCCTCACTCCGAGGTCTAAAACTCAAATGAGCCAAGAACACACATCACGACCACCCATGTCATCTCTTAAATTTTAATAGAGCTAAATATTGACACACAGCTAATCACTCAGCGCCCGTAATACTACAGTCACACTCACACGCAAAAACACACACACACACACTCCTCCTCCACTCTGACAGTGATGATGGATGGAGGGAATCAACAAATAAACATCTGGCACCATGATCTGTGGGTCAAGAGGTTGTAGAGCGTGGCCAATGTCTGTTTGTGTCTGTGTGTGTGTGTGTTGGTGTTAATGACACCATCATACTGATCAACCACGTTAAGGGATTGTGACCTTTAGTGCAGGGTCTCGACCTCGGCGTGCTGTAGGAACCTCACTATAGTCATCACTTTGTCCTCATGGAGTGGACGCACACGACCAAGCTGTTTACTTTAATTTAATGATTATTGTTGAAGTCTATTCTGCTTCAGTAGATGGTAAACAGGGATAAGTGACAGGAAGGACTGGGACCACTGGGAGGAGAGCATTATGTGTATACTATATTTCTCCTCAATAGAGAAATCTGCTACAAAATAATGTTTGGCTTATTATTACCACACAGTATTTAATAAAAGGCATCAATCACTTTCCTGCAGTAAGTCTAGCTACAGTGCACTCCTGCAGTTTGAAATACTCGTGTGCTGAGGAATGCTAGGTACATGAAAACCTCTCCCAACAAACCATAAAGACAATTTATTTTTTGGCATTTCTGCTGATAACAAAGTCAGTGGTAGTTTTTCTCCTCACGGGCTGTTTTATACATTCGACTGGAAACCAGCTCACTGCGGGGGAGAGGAGAGGAGCGAGAGGCGGATGATTTAAACGAGGGAGAGGAGGGTGACGACAGAAGAGGTTGCTCAATTGGGATTTAACCCAGGTTAAAGCTTGTGTGCGTGCGTCCATGTGTTTGTTCTTGTATTTGTATCCTTAGAAGAACCACGTTTTGTTACAGAGATAATAAAACATGGATGTTAAATAAGAACATGGGCTTTTTAAAGAGTGAGGATTGAATAAGAAGGTATGGGGACAGGATGGTTTATTAAAATGTGTGTATTTCTGTGTTCTTGTTTTTTTGAATGTGTGTGTCTGGCAGCAGAATAAAGATGTTCATCACTCTTGACCTGACTTTGTTCCTCCCACCACAGGACAAAACCCAGTTGGTTTCTGGGAAAACATGAATTAATAGATAATAATCTCTGAGAACAAAGGGGAGAGGCAGTTAACATGTCTTTAAAGGGGAACTAATGTTTTTTCCAACCTGGGCCCTATTTTCTGATCTGCTTTTGTCTAAATGAGTGATAGGATGTTCAATATTTGACATTTCTCCAGTACGAAGCTAGGGCTGACCTGCCTGCAGCCCGTGAGCGTGTGCGATATTAAATAATAGGGCACTGGGACAGCGTCAAACAATGTCAAAATACGTCCACTAAAAGTGCATTTTTTTCACACAGATAGGCTCGGATTGTTAGTATAATTATCCAACAACATAACGGAAAGGAGAAATGAACGTCTGTGTTTACCTTTAGCTGGATTTGGACATGTTCCTCTGCCTGTTGCAATTTTAGTATATGTGCTACCGAAGTAACACTGCTCCCTCTCTCTCCTCGTCCGCTCTTCAGTTTCAATGAGCTCTGCCTCCATGTACGTCCGTGTACTCCGTGTTCAAATAAATATGGGCGATCATCAAATTCAAATGGCTCATCCAGATCCATGACTACTCCAAACAGAGTAACTCCTCGCGTTTGGTAAGGTCAGTCCAGCAGTAACTTCCTGCAACAACTCAAATCTCACGAGACGTTAGATTTCAGAGCCAGGCTTTCACTCTCTGAGTGAGTGTTTTGACTTGCCACAACAAACAAGTCCAAACTGTTACCCGATTTTGACCAACTGGATCTGGATGAGCCATCTGAATTTGATGATCGTCCATATTTATTTGAACACGGAGTACACGGACGCAGAGCTCATTGAAACTGAAGAGCAGACAAAGAGAGAAAGGGAGCAGCAACAAGCAGAGGAACATGTCTGAATCCAGCTAAAGGTAAACACAGACGTTCATTTCTCCTTTTCGTTATGTTGTCGGGTACTTATACTAACAATCCAAGCCTATCTGTGTGAAAAAAATGCACTTTTAGTGGACTATTTTGACGTTGTTTGACGCTGTCAGAGTGCCCTATTATTTGATACAACGCATGCTCACGGGCTGCAGGCAGGTCAGCCCTAGCTTCGTACTGGAGAAATGTCAAATATTGAACATCCTATCACTCATTTAGACAAAAGTAGCTCGGAAAATAGGGCCCAGGTTGGAAAAAACATTAGTTCCCCTTTAAGTCCTGCAATATGGAGACAGAAAGAAGCAAAAAACATGTACATGTTAGAAATTTAACATATAGCTACTGTTAGTATGCTGAGAATATTGCAGACGGTGCAAAATACTACCAATAACAGGGCAATAAACAGACATTAAAAAGCAGAGAATCAAACTGTAATAATCAATTTACAATGTTTTTTATAACTTCTGCACAACATGTTACGTTTTAAATCATTCTTGCACTTTGAAGTGTTGTCCACTGAGTTATGGAAAATATTTTTATTTACAGCTGCAGAGGATTTTTCAATCATTTATTCTCAGATGTTGAGCAACAGCAGAACTGCAGCAATCAAAGAATGCACGCAACTGGGAACTTCTGAGGTGGTGACATCTGTGTGAAACTCACACACCAGGGAAAATACAGGGTGGAAAATGCAGTTGTAATGCAAGTGTTTGCTATTTTTTTGTCATTTGTGTCATATTGACATCTTAAAAATGAGTAAAGAGTGTAATGACATGAAAGAGAGTAAAATCAGGCTAAAAATCAATGTAGTGTGTAATGCAAATTAAAATTAAACTGTTAGAATAAAAAAGGGGCTCTGAAATGAAAGTACTGATGACAGTAATTGACAACATGTTTAATTTCATTCCAGTAAATGTTTCCAAACTGGAAAACTTTTTAATCCTCCCTGCTAGTGAACTGAATGGCGTGCAGTTTAAGCAGAACAAGGAGCTTTAAATGACTTCCTCATGCAGTTTCACAGCTGAGGCTTTTTCTCTGCATAATGGAAGTCCCCATGTGGTCTCCCCAGTACGTCAGCTGTGTTTTATCTTGGTCTGGGAGTGTTTAGTGTCCAGTGGTCAGTGGCAGGGTCACAGCTTAATCAGGACAGGCAGGAGTCCTGTGTGTGTGTGTGTGTGTGAGTTCACTGCGAAGGTCAGGCTCTAATCAGTCTAAATTGAAACTTGGGGCGCGTAAAGGTCCTCAGAGGAGTCTGTGTGGTGTGTGTGTGCGTCTGCATGTGTGTGTGTGTATTCCGTTGCAGAAAGGTCCCAAACCAACCCAAATTGAAATTTACCTCCTTGCTGCACAGGCCACATGTTAAAGACCAAGTGTGTGTGTGTGTGTGTGTGTGTGTGTGTGTGTGCGCCTACATTCCTACCTTCACTCTCCCTTTTTCTTTGTTTTCTGTCATTCTCTCCTCATAGTTTTCCTCTCTCATTCCCTCCTGTCTCATCCTTTGTCCTCCACCATGCTCTGTCCCTTTTCCATTACTTACTGTTCTCCTCTTACTCCTCACTTATTCCTCTTTCTTTCTTTCCCTATTCCCCTACTTATACCTCAAAATTCCCTTTTCCCCCTTTCTTTCATTTCTTCTTTCTCTCCCTCCTTCTTTGTCTCTCCTGCCTTCTCCATTCATCTCTCTCCTTTTGTCCTCATTTCTTTGTTGCTCCTCGGTTCCTTTTCTTTCTCTCCTTTCTCTTTTTCCTCCCCCCATCCACCGTCCTTCCTACTGTACATAACTCACCCAGCAGAGGACAGTTAGTGTGTTGCACTGCAAAGACTCACTGAAAAATGTTTTCTCTGGGGAAAGTTACCTGACATCTCCTCTCTGTTCTCTCCTCTTAACCTCTCATGTACTACCATTTATCATCTGTACATATATATATATAGTTCATCCTATATACTTTAGTCACATATCTCTCTCCTTATTATAGGTGAGCAGCATCTGGATTTTGTTTTTAAATTATGAATTTTATCGATATTACGCTGACATAAAAATGTACTTAAGTATTGCAAAAATGCAACTCTGCCATTACATCATGTCTTTATTATTGTAGATACTAAATTCCAGCTCTGATATTCCCACTGAAGAGAGAAAGTATTTTTAAAGAGGCAGTTATTTTTTATTCTTCTTGTAAGCCAAAAAACAGAAGAAGAAAACATGAATACTAACTTACAAAAAAAGACAAAAAAAAAAACCAAAACAAAAAAACAACAACTTTAGGGCGAGAGAGTAAAAATAAATAAATGAATTATGGCAAGACTAAGACACATTAACACATTAGTTTGGTATGTTAGCATGATGCTAGTATTTCAAATGAAAGTACAGCTGGGGATGGGATGTCTTTAGTTTTGCTGGTATAAGGTCATCAACCAAAAAAATTAAACACACCTAATTATAACACAAGAGAAAAAGTCAGAGGATCATCAAACTATTTAGGATTCATCCTCTGAGGACCATGCATGTCTGTACCAAAATCCATGGCAGTCCATTCACTGTGGAAATATTTCTCTCTGGACCAACAGACTGACTGACTGACTGACATTGCCACCCTACAGTGATGCCCTGCTACAGCAGCATGACTGAAGAGTTCAAGTTAACTGTTGTGTAAATGATGCTGGTGCTGGAGCATTTAGACAGCTCTCAGTTCTTCGTGACATAAAGTCATGACTTCTTGTTCGGTTTCCTTGACTTGGAAGATGGAGGAGAGAATTATTACAGCTGTGTTTGCGGAGGGATTTCTTAAATTTTATGACCCATCCCTAACAGCATATAAAGTTCTCGAAAAGCCAAATAATCCATGGAGGAAAGGGATGGAGGTCGTCGGTCTTTCTGGTGTGTATTTTTTCCTACACATCTGTGCACTGGTAACATAAACTCTATGGACCAATATTTAGAAAAAGAATCACTTTTGGCGTGTTAGCCTCCCTCCTCCATCACATCCACATAGCTTTCCACTCAGCCATTATACTTTCCTCAAACTGGTTCCTGTAATGAAAGTATAATTTGATGATTTTGTCTTCCTGCCTATGACTTGGGCCAAATGATATTAATTCATTTAAATAATAAAGCAGAGCATACATGAGTGATGTTTGAAATGGTCATATCATCACAGATGCATTCGGTGGAGGGTGGAGTACACACACACACACACACACACACACACACACACACCACCACCACCACCAATCAAAACAGACCAAAACACATCACAAACAAACAAAACCTATAAAAACAACAACACAAAGTCAAAGATAGACTTCTGTTTCTCTAAGTATGTGACCGAACATGTCAGGCTGTGTGGAAACTGGGTCAGTACATCCCCCTGCTCACAGACCCACCAGCTGTTGCAACTGAATTGATCTATTTTTTTTCAATTGATGGAAAGCGCTCTGAGTTTGATTGCTCTTCATGCTTGCTAAAGTGCTCCTTATGTAAAGCTTGCATGCCACTCGTTCCAAGTCGGCTGGCTTTGAGAAAAACATTTGAGTGAAACCTGAAGAAAAACGTTACAATGTGTGGCCTTGGTTTGGAAATAAGGTTATCTTAATTTTTCTAATGTTGGCCTTGAACTAATCTCCTCTCGCTAGCCCTCTTGTGCTTAAGTTTTGCAACAACTTAGTGTGTGATAAATATTTCAGTGATTTTATCACAAGGTTAAACAAGAGCTAACCACACCGTACTCCACCAGAAACTGTTGCTTTCTGTGATGGGTCCCATGGCACCCAGTCTTAGTCAGCTCACCTATTAGAATAATGATAGAGTAGGCCTTTTTCTGTGAAGACTTTTTGGATTTTGGTGTAAATAATAAAATGAATGGTGGCTGAATTCCATTTTGCTGCTTTACTTTCAGGATCCTGTTATTGTGCATGCTGGCTCACTGTCATGAATCACTGGGACACTTGGATAAAACAGAGTTATTGTAATATTAGTAACACCTGTGCTTTTCCTTTTATTAAAGTCAAAATGTCTGCTGTGACAAAAACAGTTAAAACACCCAGCTCAAGAGAATCTTGGGAAAGGTAAAGAATTTGATCATCAATTCGATCGCAACCCTCATTAAAAGTTATGTAGAGTTGCTTTAAATTGTAGTTTGGGACTTTTACAAGTTAAATAAAAACTGTTTTACCAATGCCCACTGAAAGTGTAAAAACAAAACACAGTTGCACATGCAGAATATCATAGTTCTCCATTTGATATAATGTGGTTACCTAATGAATGAATGAATGAATGAATGAATGAATGAATGACTATTTTGTATTTTCTTTGAGCTTTATATATATTGGATCTTCAGTAGCATATCCCACAGTGTATCCTCATACAACCATACAACGGTTCATATGAGATCTTAAGGTTGCGTCTCTACCAATTAGGTGAGGTTTTGGAAGGAATCATGGTTTGGCATCATCACATTACATAAAGTGATATGAAGTAATGGCATGACATTACATCACAATGTTACGCACTTAAATAACTCATCACTCAACGCTGACTTTTAGTTTTACAATAAATATGACATGACCCCTCTTCTCCTTGGTCAAACTCCTGTCTTTGTTTGACCCATCCACCACCCTGGCCTTCCTCCCTATGCAGACTTTGTCGCTTTGTAAACTAGATGACCTCACTTCTACCTTCACTCCTGTCATATGAAAGATGACAGCCTGCAGGACATAGGTCATGTGATTGCAGTCTCATAGGTTATCAACCCGTTCTTATTCCCAGGTTGTCACATACTGACACTTCATCACGTCTCTCAGTGTCTCATAGCAACACACAAGGCATCCTTTAGTGTATCTATGTGACGGACAGCAGAAACAGATTATGTGATAACGTGGTTAATGTTGTGAAACAGTCATGGTTAGGTTTAGGCAATGGGTAAAATGGGTTATGGGTTGACATAAAGTAAGTAACATAAGTTGACATAAAAACGTCATGTGAGGGACATCAGTGCGTGATAGTCACATATTGTTACATTACAGTAAAACAACAATGACTGGGTTTCACATGGGACATGAACTATGGTCTCCTGGGTGAAAGTCCGGTTTTGTTTGACCCATCCACCTACCAGGACTTTCTCTATCTTAATACTACATCATTTCCTGTTAGCAGGTATTGCTGTGGACTGGTTTAAGATTAGAGTAGTTGAAAGCCTGGTGCGTCTCATAAAGATGTTGAGGGGATCAACGACAAGGGGCGTGACAAAATGTTGATATTTGATGACCTTGGAATGAGAACAGGCTGGGGTTATGGTTTATATATAACAGAAAATGAGAACAGCCTGTGTACCACTACCAGTAAATAGCCACAACCACTCACTCAGAGTGGAAAATGTCTTCTGTCCTCCTCTGACTACTTGTCAAAATCACCAAGCTAAAACTTAGTGTTGATCGCAATGGAAGCAATGCAATCTTTTTTATGCTACAATCTATTTATATATAGTTTTGTAAACATTCACATTACATTCCTTCGTCGTTCTCTCTCCACTCATTCTGACTTTCCTGAGTCACTTTGTCCTTCAATGTGTCTCCACTCATGTCAACTCCATTATCCACGTTTCTCCTCTTATTGCCAAGTAAGATGAAACATTTATGAACCCTCAGGCGTGCACACAAACACACCATCTGTCTCCTCGCCTTGTTCTCCATCCTCTACTTCTGCCCTACCTCCCACATTGTGAATTCATGAACTTCTGCCCTGCCATTTCCAATCACCACTCAAGGAGCACCAATCCGATTTGTCAAAGTGACGCAATGTCAAGATGCTGGTAAGTGGTCTTACGTTTCATCTTCACTGACAGTTTGAAGAGCATAATTCAACCCCGGGAGGGTTTGTAGAGGCGCAAAGAAGGTCCTTCGCTCTGACAGTACGATTCAGTCAGACAATAGACTGCAGTCCTTAAACACAGGGAATTCTGAGAAGTATGGTGTACCTTTCAAACTGAATTACCCTGTTTAAGAGTTTGAATGGCGATACTGAGAGGTATCAAGATCCTTCATGGGATTTTTAAGAGCAAGCCCTGTGTTTGAAACCCATATGAGTGTTGTCAGTGATTGGTAATGACACTGAGGAATTTGCAGAAAGTATGAGAAAGAGAGAGTAAAACAGAGCAAAGGATATTCATTTTATTTAATCAGCCCATCTCCTCATGTTTCTCTTACAATCTTATGATTTAAGAGGTCATTTCCAGTTACTAGTACAAATCCAGGGAACCCCCGTTCACAAGGATGGTAGGATGGCTAGTGTTGTGACAAATTAATTAATTCAGCTCTTGAACTCCCACGCTGCCCGTGGCCTCTTCTGCTGCTTTCCCACATCTGTTTGTGCTTCAAAATGAGCCTGTGATTGGACGAGTGTTGTCCAATCTTGTGCCACTGAGGGCTGAGAGCACTTCACTCCAAGAAAAAGACCAATTAAAAAGAACTTCAGTCAAAGGTGGTCGCTTACTTGTGAAATCAACTGGTTTTGTTTTCTTTGAATAAAAAACTTAATTCTCTTTAGAATTTATTCGCATAACCAATGTCAGTTTAATTCTGTTGTTTGTATAAATTGTCATGAATTAATTTGCAGTGTATTCTTTTCATTGCAAAAATGCATTTGTAATTTTTTTCTTTGAAAAATTATAATTTCTTTGTTGCAACAAACTTTTGATTCATGCTTTTCTCCAATAACAGAAAAATCAAATTCAAAATCACATTTTGCCGTATTTATTAGCTAGCTAACATTAGCTAGCAAGCTAGGTTTCCATGTGTGCCAGGTCAGGCACTGCCCACATTCAGCATGAATATTGGTTTTGCAGATAGTCAATGCCCTTGCTTGAGACTGATTGTCTGTCTTCTATGGCTTCTAATCAAACTTGCTCAAATCTCCCACCATTCACGGAAAACAACTTATCAGAGCTAACAGCTCTAACACAGCTGTCAATTGTGTTGATCACTGCACGTGAACTATTGTCAAACTGTCAAACTAGGCAGCACTCATCAAATATAAGTATGTATACTATTTACCTGTAAATGAGAAAGTTTGTGACCTGGCTGCCATGTTGTAAACAATCGAGTGCTGCACTAAACACTGCCCACCTGCCAGACCAACTTTCTCATGTTACAGCTAAAGAGTACACTAACATATGTTTCTGAATACGTTTGAGACAAGAAATAAGAAACGTAGTAACAGAATTTTGATTCAAATTTGATCAGCGCCACCCAGTTTCACAGTTTGACCGCAGTTCATGGAGTGATTGACATGACTATGCTATTACAAGGAATTTAAGGGGGCAGAGGAATTAGATTTTTTTCCCAGATCACCTGTTCTATGTCCTGCTGTATGTATAGTGACATTTTCAGCAAATGTGACATTTTTTTTTTCTTTCTAAAAGTTAGCAACTACAGCTTAAATGGTGACAAACTATGAGAAAAACCAGAAACAATTACAACGCCATCACTGGAAGCCTCTACTGGCCTCCACATGACATTTTACATTATGTATCATTGTGTCTGGTTTTGTTAGAAATCTGCTATATTGCTTTATGGCACAAAACAAGAGCAAAGACAGATAATATTTCAGAGTTTCTGGTGATGGCACATAATGAAACCAGACAATGGCAGATGGAAAATCAATTTGAACATGTTTGTCCTCTAAGATACACAAAAACATGTGCCCGAGGACAAGGACAAGTAGCAACATCTTTTTTTCATCAGTCAGCATCAGTGTTTACTTGAAACTTGATCTTAATTTCAAGAAGAAGAATACAGCTGGAATGAGACAGAGGCTACCCACTGTCAGCACTGTGGTTTCCTTTGTCTACAGTAATTTTACTAAGGCATTTTAAGTTATTCCTCAGTGACATATTAATGTTCAAAACACTTTATAAAGCATTGTGAAGACAATCATCAGTCTCCACTAAAGCACAGAAAAAAATAATGACAAAAGAATTGGGAGAAACCACAAAAACATTTCACACAATTTTTCGTAAGAGAAAACATTTCCAAATTTCATCACAATCAAAACCTATTACAAAACATTCATACAAAGATATCTAACTGTGAGCCTTGTGACAATGTGACAAAACCAAAGCAGTAAGCACATGAGTCTTTGTGTTCCTCCACTCATCTGCCATGACAAGTTCCCCAATGAAACCAGAACTTGAAGTGCACACAGGAGCCTCCTCCCCGACACAATCGAACCCTCTGCATGGCTACGAGACACGCTGTCATCTCAAGCACCCTGCATTCCTTCTAACACTTGCTCGCTCCTCTCTTCCCCCACTCTCTGCCTCTCGGTCTATATGAGACATGTATGGGAGCCTCTTTCCTGGTGCAAACAAATGTTTCCAAAAGACTCGGGGTTGCAGTAATGACACCTTGAATGGCTCTCTTGAATGGCTCTCCCTCACCCTGCCATGACCCCTGTGTTCACTTGAGGGGGGTGTTGAGAAGGTACCAACACATCTTAATTAAACTACTGAACACGTCCTGCTGGCACTGAAGGGGTTAAGATCGGCCAGGCATGCACAAGCCTCACAGCAGAGAGAATTTCAGAGATGGAGATGCATGTCCTTTTCAAAAGAATCTTTTATAGCCTATAAACCATAAAGCTTCTTGATGTCTTCATTACCTTGAAAAAGTCAGCTGGTGGAAAGTCTCCCTCAGTGTTCCAATAGGTCTACACCTACAACTTGCTTAAAGGGCCATGTCACCCAAAATACAAGAAGACATTTTTTTTAACTTAGTGCAAAGAATTTTCTACAGTTTGTCTTGAGTTTACCTTAAAATATCAAATCTAATTTAGCTTTGAAACAGCTCATTTTCACTGAAATGCTATTTTCTAAACAAGTCCTCCAACCCATCAACACATTCCATCCTCGCTCCAAAGTCGTCAAAATCCGGCGCTTGCAGTGACTCAGACACGAATGAAAAAAGCTGTCCTTTAACGTTGGCATGATACATGACCAGTTGCAGTGTATTTTAACAGTGCTTGGCAGTGTCACAGGGGAAACACAGTGGAACAAGAATGAAAGTTAAGGTGCCGAAAGTCAGAGTAGATCGGGTGGGGAGTGTGGTGAATGGGTCCAAAAAACTCAGACTTTCACCCAGGAGTGCAGTGTTTGCATCCTGTAAGATTCTAAAGCCAAACCCTGTTCTTTTTTCTAAACCTAACTATGTGTTTTTGTTGCCTAAACCCAATAACTTGTATCACAATATCAATTTGCATTGTTGTACCATTGTAGTGTGTTTATTTTGAAGGAGACTGTATGTAAATGGTAAATTTCCTGTCAAAACGGAAGTGTATCTTGAAAGAAGACAATGCATTGTAATAGGCTTAACTTAACATGGCATCCCAGAATGTCAACAACCAATTCACCCAGGGTACCTTTCACATCGTATCTGGATATGGAAGGTCAATGACCAAATGTCAATATGTGATCAACGTTTGGTCAGTGACCCTACATGTCAAACTATGACGCTCCACGTACTCCTCCAACATCAGTTTTTAGATGTTAATTTATGCTAATTATGTGCATTGTGTCTTTTCACAATAAACTTACATTTTCACAGGCAATTTTCTGCTCATTAAACACATCGAGTCTACTTTACTTCTTTAGGTTTAGGCACCAATAGCACATAGTTAGCTTTAGAAAAAAATCTTGGTTTTAGGATGGGGTTCTCATGGTTGTTCCGTGACAAATGTAACTAGCATAGTTGCTACAAATACTATCACACTATATGTAGTTAAAGTAGCTCAACTGACTTGTCGAACTGTGGTCTCCTGGGTGAAAGTCCGAAGTTTATTGGACCCATCCATCTCCCCTCCTGCCCACCCTATGCAGACTTTTTATTTCTTACTTGTTTATTTGGCAAGGACAAAAGCTCAATACATTGCTTCATATGTAAAATACAATGCATACAGGTTTCTAGCCATGGCTAAATTGCAACCCCTGTCCCTGGTTAGGGTTTTCATTTGAAACAGTAAGTGAAAGATTACTGAGCATGGAGTAATGCAACACAATTTATACAGTAAAATATGGGTCAAGACAAAGTCAAAGAGGAGAACAAAATAAGGCCAGAGAATAAAACAATTATCAATGACTATGTTATTTGAGTTTGAGGTCTGTGCGTGTCTTTCTTGCTCTTTATATGATGGCAGTTGCTCCAAGTGTCAAAAAATGCCGCTGCCCACTGTGTCTCATACCCCTATTTAGCATTGACAAGCAATATATATGAACATTTATTAAGTGGTTAAAAATAAAACAGAACTGCAGTTGTAAGCAGGTGTAAGGTCTCTGAAGCATGTAGCCAACTACTTTATTCATGTGAACACTTTAAATGTCTTAGGTGAATGATAACGTGTAACAAAAGATTGATTATAGGTTCACATACTCCTTAATGATAAATGGCTACTTTATTACTAAATGCACTTTACTTGGTGTTGAAATAGTATGAATCATCTGTAAAAGCGTGCCGCCAAGTGCGCCGTTTGTAGAGTGTAGGTTGTGCGCAAAGGAGGGGGAGCTCATTAAGCGCTACTGCTCGCTCTCTCTCTCTGTGCTGTAAAGGCGTGGTGTCTCTCTCTCTCAGGCTGAAACGGGCTTCTGTTAGGCAGCTGCTGGAAGTGAAGTGAAGGAGCGTCAGCCTTTAGAGCGAAGTCACTGAATCAAATCATCAGCCCGAGCAGAGCGAGGCAGTCACTCCGCGGAGAGGACACCCAGCTACTCGGCCAAAGACCCTTTTACGCACCGCGGGGAACTACCTGAAAACGCAAATGTTGGCACTGTGAGAACAAGGATTCAGCAGTGTCTCCCCCCTTAAATTCTCCTGGAATATTCTGTTTTGATTATTGGAAAGACATTTGTTAAGTAACAGGTAAAAGCTGGGGAGCATCTCCTGAACAGAATGAAGGGATTTACACCTTTCTTCAACATGATCCTTGTTGCGCTACTTGTCACCAGCGTCACAGCGACCAAGTTAAATGTTCCGCGGCTGAGACTGTCATACAAAGGTAATTAACTGATCAGTTATCTATTTCTAGATATCTTTCTATCTTGACGCAGCTGCTCTCAATCATCTCATTCTGTGCACGCGCGTGCCCTACAGGTGGCACTAATTGGTGAGCAGAAATTCTTTCTGTGAATATTTCACCTTAACACTCCCACGGTAACAGAGCTTAAAGGCTTATTTTTATTTACTTATTTTTATTTATCTCAAAGTATTTATTTTCTTCGCGGTGGTCCGAGCTGGAAGCGTTAAATTCTGCTCGATGTTTTGGCTACTGTTACGGGAGGTTTATGTGTTTAAGGAAGTACGCACACGTTGGTTTGCTGGTTTCCAGGTTGAGAGCGCTCTGCAGAGCAGGCGGGGTGTCCAGCCAGAGGATATTTTGGCTGAGGTATCACACTCTGCGGTGGGACACACCAGGGTGTGATCTTCTCACTAAAGGTTTATGAGAAGCGGCAACCGCAACGGAAACACCTCGCAAGGATGTTAGATAGGCTAATTATCTCTTATATGGCGGTATGGTTTTTAACATTATGTGATTAGGTCTAAAAGACAAAGAGGTGGGTTTAATCTATTGGGGCACAGACTGTCCACACCTCTGTGATGACCTTTCAGCTTTAAAAAGTCGTTTCTGCTGCAGAACAATGAAAGGCTTTGATAAAACTGATTTTATTGGTGCTGATCTTTTTGCTCCTCACATGATAAGTATTAAATAGTTTAATATCTTTCCAAAAATTGAAACATTGCCATATACAGTTTCTTTTTGGGCAGTTCACACACACAGCATGATCTCTTTTCCTCTCCCCTCTCTAATCAGAACCCTGTTGTTGAACATGACTCACACAAGTTCAATGATAATAAGGCAGTTAAGACAGACCCTGTGTGTGTGTGTGTGTGTGTGTGTGTGTGCGCCCGCTTAAATGCTGTTGACCGTGCTGTTGCCAAACCATGCTCATTGTTTCATTTCACTCAGGCCGGAGCGAGTCCGCAATCATCATCAGCGATAGATATCACACAGGATTTCCTCCTGTTCAGCTCCATGTTTTCAGGAGAAAAGTCACCATCTGAGTTAACTGGTCTTCCTGTTGGCTACACTGGAAATACAGCTCAGCAAGGGAGACAGAGAGATAGAGACTGATTAAGAAATGAGGGAGAACAACTGGAAAGGGGCTGAATACAGATTGAGGTTACAGGGTAACAGATATTTGGTATTTTTATGAACTTGGCCACTGCTTTGCGCTGTCGTATTATTAGATTTTGCTCTGTTAGCAGCACGGCCAAAGGATAAAAATGACCAGTCGAATCAAATGGTCCTGCAGTGGAAGAACCTTAATGCTTAGGTAACCCCTGAACTTTCCTCTAGTGACACCATCAGGCCAAATGTCACTTATGCACATGAAATATCAAAATCTAACTGACAAACCACTATGAACCTTTCTGAACAGTCATGCTCCTCAGAGGATGGACCATTATTTTTTAAAGAACTTTATTTTTCTTTTAATTTATTGTAACACTTTGTGTTGTGGGGGGCAATGTCATGAACACTGTGGCCTGTAGTGAGGTGCCAGGTTGCAGTTAGATTATTGGGTGTCCACCAAGGTCAGTTTGGGTGCGATTAAATGTGACAAATTTAGAATTTCATCCTCTGTTCATTCAAATTTGGTCTTATAGTTTTGTCACTGTATAATATCGTGAGAGTCTATTTTTATTGTTTCACTGTAATATTGCAGAAAATCCAGTGGATTTTGGCAAGTTTATAACGACTTTTGTGTGAAATGATTTTAGATGTAGAAACCTTTCCATACCATAGAGTTTACTGAAGGATATTTCTGGTCATTATATATGATAGAAAATAATCAGGAAATCCTGCAACACAATTGAGTAGTAGACGCAGAGTGCAGAGAACTTCTGTTATTGAACACACCCGTTCATGCCCTGGGCAAACACTTGAAATGGAAAAAGCAGTACCCAAGATTGTGAGTCACTGCCCTTCACTGATGTAGAGCTGCTTTTTTAAAGCCAATCCATTTTCACTTTGGTCTGGCAATAAACAGCACCACATAAAACTTGTTTTTCATCATTAACTGCCATCGAAAAACACTCAACTCTCATTTTTTTGAGCATTATGAGGAGTGTGGGAAATAACTGCCTATATGATTCCCATTAGCAACCAACCCGTTTCTTGCTTCCTGCCTTGATGACCTCAGATCTGACCCCTCCAGTTTGTCCTGTTATACATAATTTCTCTCAAGTTAAGTCTCTTGTCTTTGTTTGATCCTTCTTGATATATTGTTTTGTAAGTCTTCATGTGTCTCATCTTCTCTCTCTTTAGTCTAATTCCTGACTCACCTAAGTGCTCTTTCTTTCTGCCTCTTGTTTGTGTGTTTCTTCCTCTATCGCCCCCTCTTTCATTATAACCCGGGGAAGCCCGGAGGGTGTTTGTATTCCCAGGAGGATGTAGAGGTAATTTGGCGACAGGAAAAGCTGTCATTATCTCATTTCAATCAATTAGTGGGTAGAGGTTTAAGCAGGAAGAATGCCATTTTTACCTCCAAACTATTAAAGTACGTCAGACATTCCAGTCAGCATTGATTTAGTCATTTGAAGGTAAAATTCATCTTAGTATAATAAGAGTGATTATTTTAGACATCTATTTTACATACACCCGGCCTTTCTACAGCGTTAAAATGCCTTTATTTCAATGTGAAATTGATCCTAAATACACGTTGTAGTACACTCATTTAAATGCTAAAATGCTGACATGAGCCTAGACATCTAAAAAACTTCTACACTAATGTATCCCAGTTTTAACTTAAACACCTAAACTGCTTTTGGCCTGCAAATAATCAAATCTCACTTTCTTATATCTTGCTTATTTATTTATCTTCCTTTAGTGATTTTATAGGACATTAATATGTTTAGAGAAAATCCCAGTTCATATTTTCTTAAAAGCCTAATTTGCAATTCACTCTCAACAACAAAAGTGAGAATGTGTGTGTGTCTTATGGGGGCTGACATTGAGACGTCGAGGTATGCGATGTGTGCGCGGTTGGCTGCACTCCCAGCCCTCTGCCAAGCATCTATACCAACCTCCCATCATGCATCTCTCTCTGCCTTTCTCCTATCTGTCTCTGTATGTCTTTCATTTGTCTTCCTCTTTCTTCAATCTGCCGGCTTCATTTATTCATTTGAATTCCCTCTCTCGCACTCACACAAACACACACTGACTTTGGAGACGCACACTCTGTCTAATACAATATTCACTTTGTCTCGCCAAAGGCAGGGGGGCACTTGAAAACACCAACGCACACATCAGCGTCCTATTTTGATCAGATCGCATTAGTTCTCAGACTGAAGGGTTGTGTTTGTTTTTGCTTACAGCCTGTGAATTAATGAGTTTGTTTTCTCAGTCGGCGTTGCCCAGATGCTTACATACAGACGGGTGTTAGTTGTTCTTAGGCGGAGCTGGGTAATCTGTCACCCGGAGTCTGCCAGAGACTCCGGAGCTGCTGAAATGTAGGGCGTCTCCCATCCTTTCATCTTTCAGCTCTTTTCCTTTCTTTCTCTATTCTTTTTCATCCATCACTCCCTCCCTGCTCCGTGTAATAGCTCCTTCCCTGAGCTCAGTTTAAGTGCTCCCAGGCCTCTGGACAAATCTAAACCCCAGCAAAGGAAAGAAAAAGAGGAAAGAAAAGAGAGGAACTTGAAGGTTTTAATAACCAAGCCAACTGGCTCGTCAGGCACCTGGATTTTTACTGGGATGATTGTAAGCTTCAGCTCGAAGAAATATTGAGAATAAGAAAGCCTTTTAGAGGTTTTACTGTTTTATTAATAGTTGACGTGAATAAATTTCAAATGTTTGTGTAAGATCTTAACTATAGGCAAGGGGGGGTTTAGCCCGTAGGCTCAATGGACAATATTTAAAGTTTACAGTTCATGAACAATAGTCCAAATAGTTTCATAAAAGAAATGAAAAGGAACAGTAAGAAACAGACTGAAAGTAAAGTCCTGGTCCAGGTGAAAGTTGTAATCCTTTATTGATTTCAGCTGTCCACACAAATGCAGAAGTGATGTATTTATAAAGGTTGAAACAGTTTGATAAGGTCTTTAAGCTTTTAAGCCAAGATGAAGGGGCATCTTACTGTTGGGTAATGTGTTTCTGAAGCTTTGTATGCAAGTTTGAGCCCCAAACATATCCACAGGGACACCATTACGATGGCATTTAAGTATGTCTTGAGGTTTTTATTATTAGTATATTTCATGGTATAGAATGCTTAACTCCGATTGGCGAGATAGTGTGTGTATTGTGTAAGGGATTACAGCTGAAAGGTTCTATGTTCCATGATTGAATCACTGCTCTTCATTATAATGGAACATATGGATTTGAATGAGCAAGGGTATTACCGTGCTGATGTCAAGACAGTTTGCCAACATAAGGTCATATGTTATCAAAGAAAAAATCCATATAGATATATATCCATCCATCAGCTCTACCCTCTCATCCTTGCGAGCAGTGGTTCCCAACTGGTGGGTCGTGGGTCCATTCTGAATGGACTGCAAGTGATTTGCCAACTCATCGACTTTTTTAAAAAACACACTTTATTTATTTATACAGAGAATTTCTGGCACAGAGAATTTATTTTGAAGTGTCGTTTCCTGCTGAAGAGTGATTGACTTACAAACAGCTATTTGATGGAGACAGCTAGCTAGCTTGACGCCATGGCCAAACACTAGCATCACCCTAAATATATGAAACTATTTGGACCTTGATCTGATGATTAAGAAGAAATCTGGACCCCGTGGCTGGACTAGTTGGGAACCACTGCTTTAGAGGGTTGCAGGGGGTGCTGAGGCTGATCCCAGCTGAGGGGGCTACACCATGCACAGGTCACAGCAGCTTGAGTTCAGGTCCCCCTTCAACCCCTCCCTCTCTGCCCTATCTTGTCACTCTCCAGCTGCTTCATCATAAAGGCAATAAAAATATATATTTAAAGAAAAATCACAGGGCCGACACAGACATTCAAGCTCACACTCATACCTACGGGCAATTTAGAGTTGCCAGTTAAGTTAACCCGAGAGAGTGAAGAGAACATACAAACTCCACAGACAAAGGCTTCTTGCTGCTTTGATCTAAGAGTTTGAATTCTCCTGCCTGTCACTACCATGACATAATAGACAAGTCTTCAAGGTCTATTACATAAATGTTGACCTGTCCTTCTGGGGACCCACCTCAGCCTACGCACTCATTGGAAAAAACATACATTTCACATTTAGGGAGCAATTTAGGGAGTAATAATTCAGCTTTCACAACCATAAATATTTCCCTGTGCATGCTACTGTACTTCAGTATTGTGGTTTGAATATAAAATCACAACAAAAAAATATGTTTTTGTTTACTCAGTCCAGTGATTGGATGAATAGAGGTTCATATATATATATATATATATATATATATATATATATATATATATATATATATATATATATATATATATATATAGAATGTTCTACATACTGTAATGGAAGCAGCACAAAAGTGCTTTGTGTGGTCCATAAAAAATTACCCATATTTAGTTTGGAGGCTACAGAGACACCGTGGAGAGGTTTTCTGTCTGGTATGTGGAGCTGCTGACAGAGGAAACACACTACATGTTTCTGACACCACGGGCATGATGTGAGGGGTGAAGAGTGGTGTGTGTGTGAGAAAAAAGAGAAAGGCAGTGAGTATGTTGGATACAGATATGTGTGTGTAGGTGTCTTTGATCTGTAAAGCATTTTTGTGTGTGTATGTGTGGGTATTACTGTGTAGGTGTGCATGAAGTACAAAATGTGACTCTGTGTGTGAAAGAAAAAGAGACATATTGCTTCTGATATAGAAACGTGTGGATGCTGAAGTAGTGTGTGTGTGTGTGTTTGAAGTTAACTCTGTGTGACTGTGTGTCAAAGGCAGAGAGGGCGATTGCGTCTGATGGAGACATCTGTGTGTCTCAAGGTGTCACTTGTGTGTCATGTCAACAGCATCTCTCCTGTGACAGCCCTCAGATGGCGGCCTGGCCAGATCACAGACGACACACAGATGGAGGAATCAGAGAGAATCGGCAGTCAATATGTGAGAGATGGGGAGCTGGAAAAAGGATTGAGATAAACACAGGGCCAGATCAGAGAGCACAGATGGAGAGGAAGCTGGGGTGAGAAAAGGAAAGGTGCCTGTGATGTTTAAAGGAAAAGAAAAATGATGGAGCGAGGCAAGGAAAAAAAAGGGGAAAGTAAGAAAAAAGAGAGGAGGAGATATAAGAGATAAAGTTCACAAATCAGAAAGCCACAAGGACGTCTAAGATAAGAAAACTTCTGCGCAAGAAATCCTTTATAAACACTGGATGAAAACATCTGTCCTTAATTGTTTCTATTTGCTGAACCACATGTGTCACACCGATAAAGAATAACTCCCTGCTGACTGTTGCTATTGTTCCTCCTGCTTCTAAAAGGAAATTGCATTATAGGTGAGGTCGAGGCTCATTTCTCGGCAGAGCAGATTTTAAATGACCTAGGAACATGTTTGTAGTTGAAGTGTTTTATCTTCATCACTATAAAGCAAACAGATATTATCACTTGAAGGACACAGAACGTACGTGTTTCTTACTGCCTGGCAGCATTAATACTAACAGAACAGGACACAATAAGCATATTTCCAGTCATCAGTTAACCCAACACCCTTAAGCATTTGGTAAAGTATATTAAACAGGCAACCATAACAACAGTAGGCCCACCTTGTGCTTTGTTTAGCATTAGCAGTCATTCATCGGTGGTCAAACTGATCTAATCATCTGTTACACGGCCTACGAAATTGTTGGATGATGATTTACAACTTCTTTTGCCTTACATGAATGGCTAGCAGTAGTCAGTATTTTGGCAGCCACTAGTGGCAGCTTTTAACAAGAAGAAATCATGTGAAATTGTGTCTACAAGACAAGAACTGGATTTTTTTTAAGTGGGGTTGTGTGAGTTACTGATCCAAAGTCAATGTATTACCTACAGTAGATGGCGGTCAGTGCCCCTGAGATTTTGAGGAACAGACAGTAATACCAACTAAGAAGATAGGCAATGTACTGCTGTGGACATGGGCAGCAGCAAAATGTGTTTCAACCACCTAAACAAAAATCAATATCAGTTTAAGTGTACGCTATATTTCGAATATTTTCATTGCTTTACCTTGATGCCAGACAGCCCTTTCCAACTGGGAACTGAAGCCATAATCCAGCTATACTCTCTTCAAAGCCACCAGACTCCTTTGACAAAAACAGCAATTTTACCTTGCAGAACACGGGAGCTGCTGGTCTACCACTGCCTTCATTTGTGTGATTGTGTGACTTTGGTGAATCAGGACTACCCATTTAAAACTCCAGAGTCACAAAATTACACAAACAAACTAACTAATCGAGGCAGTGGTACACCAGCAGCTCCTGTGTTCTGCAAGGTAACATTGCTGTTTTCGTGAATGGAGTCTGGTGGCTTTGAAGAGAGCATGAGTTTCACTTTTAGTGCAGTTACCCTTCAGCAAGTACCGCATACAACCCCACTTCAAAACAATCCAAACTATCCCTTTAAGGAGACAAAGGTGGTTAAAGGACGAGGCTGACATTATCCTATATTTCCTAACTGTCAACAAATGTCCTGAAAACGAAAAACCCAACAATAAATTGATCCTACTAGATACTCAGTGGAGTCACAGCTTGATATAGCGTAGTTTTCCATAGACTTCCACTTGTTGTACTTTATTGTAAGTTGCTGGAGTTCCATACGTGTATTAATCCATCCCTGAAAATAGTCTCCAACAAGGCACGCTTGCTAAAAACTACAGTGCCCAGGTGTTTAAGGGAATTAGTTACCCATTTCAAAGTCACAGACAAGGTAGAAAAGTTGGAAAGTGGTGAGACTGACTGGGACATTGTTGGTTTTGGTCGTTTATTGAAATGTGTCAATAATAAGAAAGGTATAGTGAGGCCAGCCCTGTCTCTTAAGATGTTCAGCCATCACTGGTACCTAATAAAAGTTGTGCAATTTTACTTCAAGATATAGCTTTGCTCTTAAAACATCCATTAACTATAGACTCTAAAGCTGGACTGCCTTGTGCCTACTAGCTACCCCTGAGAGATAAGACTACCACCCCATCATGTCCCCAAAAGTCCAAGGATAGACTGATAAACCCCTGCTGGATTCAAACAGCTTAGATTAGCTGCAAAACATGTCCAGATAAACGCTGCATTGATACCCCTGAAAGGTCAGTGCACGCAGGTCTCTCAAATGCCTGAAGCAGGACTGCACTGTGAATTAAAACATGTGCCCCTAATGCTGGCATGAATCAACAGGCTGAAGGGTGAATGGAAGAAAGAATGGACACACCAATGAATTTCAAAGAACAGAGAGAGAAAAGGACAGAGGGGAAAGAGAGGGAAGTAATGAATGAAAGATCTTTGAATGTGGACAGAAAACAAATGATTGGTCCATGAAAGAATGCATGTAAAAGAAACAGAGGTGAATGAAGAGAGGAAAAAGGAAGCATTGGACAGAGAGGGAACTACAGATGAAAAGAGGTCATGGCACCGTGGTGGAGAGAGATAAATTGATGAAAAAAAAGGACAGAGAGAGGCTTAGAAAATCAAAAGGAAAGGAAACAAGGTTGAAAGAGAGGAGAGAAAGATGAGGGACATGGAAGAATGACAGATAGATGGATAAGAGGAAGAGAGAGGCTAACCTGCAGGCTGAAAGACACTGGTCTCTTTGAGAAGCAAAGGGTTCAAGTCCCAACAATGTGGCTTTGACTATCTGTCATGTAGATTACCAAGTAGTCTTCTTACACACAGGAGTTGTGAGACATGTGTGTGTCTCTGTGTATGTGTGTGTGTTTGTGTGTGTGTGTGTGTCTAAGTGGGAGTATCCTGTATCTCCTTCCTTTGTGAAATCTTTACGTCTATTCACTCTTGTTTGACTCGCATGTCCATGTTAAAGAATGGATGTGTGTGTGTGTGTGTGTGTGTGTGTGTGTGTGTGTGTGTGTGTGTGTGTGCTAAAAAGGCCAGCCAAAACCAACCCTCAGTGTCCACGGCGATGATCGTTTTTCCATCATGGGCGTTATAAATCACAGCAGTGGACGTTCACCAAGGGGGGTTCAAGTCCTAAAAAAAAAACAGTTTCTCCAAACTTTCTTCACGCTGCCACACCCTGAAGAATGAACACACACTCTCCTCCTTGCTGTCCTCGAGAGGTCTGACTCACCCTCTGCTCTGGTCCCAATCTGATCCATTGTTATCTACTCTGACTGTGCTGGTCTTCACTACTCTGCTCATTTTCCGTCTACTCTGTCTCAGCTCCAAATAAAAGCCCCTGTGTGTAGGATTCTGATTTGATTGCAACGTCTTTGAAATTACTCCTGAGGCATATTTTTGTTTGTAGACAAATTAGATAGTCCCGGTGAAAACAGATAGATGAAATCCTCAAAGCTAATGTTTTTGACAGTTCTCCCATGGCAACCGCACGTGGAGACTAAAATATGAGTGTAGCTGATGTTGATTATGGTGTCTTTTTAAGGTTAGCCAACTAAAACTAAAACCACTTGTTGGCGTGTTTTGCTGTGCCTGTAGTCTACAACATAGGCAGAAGAATAACCATTAAAACCAGCTGGTAAAGGTAAGGGAAAGATCACAGTCAGGGTTAAATGCATGTGTAGGTTGTGAGACAGGTGGCCCCAGTTGGGTACAGATATGCAAAGGGATCCACCACCTCTCCTATGCAGAAGCAAGACACACAAACACACAAACTTCATGTTGGTTTTTCATCTCTTTGTAGTTGTTATGCATCTTTTTGCAGTTTTGTGTCTCTTTGTGTGTGTTTTTGAGGTAATTTTGTGTCTTTTTTGGTCATTCGGTGTCTCTTTATAGTTTTTTTTGCCCGTTCTTGTTGTTATTTAGTGTCTCTTTGTTGCTCCTTTGCTTCTCTTTGTGGTCATTTTGAGTCTCTTTTGGGTTGGTATGTTAGCCTGGAAATCCAGACCCAAATCTAGAAAGATTTAGGGTCTGGCCATGAGTAATGAAAATGGCCCAACTTGAGGGGCAGCACCAAGCATGCATTTGTAAATATCACTGCATGCAATTGGATAACACTACGACCAATCAGAATAATACACAGGGTGACGTATCCAGAGCGCTACCAGCGGAGCTAACTACTAGATTAGACTCTTGCTGTATCCGGTCGGCAAAACAGCAAAAACGTCCTTCTTGCAAAGGTAAGACTCCAGCGCCGTCTTCTGTTCCTCTTTTAGAGAAAAAGCCAAGTCTAACTCGTTCATTGTAGCGGCCAAAGCTGTTTCAAACAGCTGGTGTTCATCCGTAGCCATCTTGCAATGTTTTCTGACTGATTCCGGACTTTGTTGTCGCAGCACTGTCGTCATCTGTTTAGCCCGCCTATATTAGATACACTGATGTGATTGGTGCAGCTCGGCTCCAATGGCATGGGTAATGAGCATCATTACTGATTGCCAGAGTGACCCGCTGAGCAAATTAAAATTGTGCTCTCGCGAGAACTCTGGATTTCCAGGGTATTGGTATGTGGTAATTTGAGTGACATTTTTCAGATAAAGGCCAGGGGGGGCCCTGAACACTTTGTGCATCTGGACCTGTGCCTGGTAGTCCCGTTCAGTAACCCATCCATGGTAAATGACAAACAATACAGGTTTCTTCAGACATGCTAATGCCTAGTGTCACTTGGCAAACAACATTTGGACAATATGACAGCACCTTTATTGAAAACCAGTGCAAATGTAGTACTAATATGAAATTTATTCTAACTTACATGCCCATCTGCTTTACATGTCCACTCAGAGCTTTTGTGAAAACTTTGTGCTCAGTTGGACTACTGTTGAACTTGGCCTCCTCCTGTATGTCACCGTCCGCCAAGTGCATGCTGGGTCGCGTTGTTGGAATGACAGATGCCGTGCCAGTGTTTTATGTGAAGTCTTATAATTTCAACTTAAGAAAGAAACATCCCTCCACCACCCTCTCTCTGTGAGATAGATAAACATCCTCAGCTCTGCTTGTGTGTTTTTTCACTGGAGACATTAAAGGATCACCAGGCATTACATACACAGTAGTACAGCTGGATCTTCCTGCAGAGAGCAGCAAGCATACAAAGAAAGAAAAACAGAGGGAAAGAAACTTACAAGGATGATTGCACAAACACACACATAAGCACACACAGGAACACGAGCAAAGACAAAGAGGGTTCTCCTTGTCTTCTCCTGTCGTTTCAGTGTCGTACCATTTGGCACTTTGGCTCAGGACCAATGCAAAGTGATAGAAAAACAGGCCAGAGGTGATGGGAACCCTCTATGGTGCAGGATGGGAGACCTTACATGTCACACGTTGAAGTGCTGTGCCCCCCGCCACTGAAATAACCACAATCAATTAGTTCCACTGAAAAAGCTGACAAGAAGTTGTGAGAACAACGACTCTACTGTGGGCTGATGTATCTATTAGACAGCAACTGACAAACACAATCAACATACAAACATCACCGTTAACTGATGCCAGAAGAAAAACTCTGATAAGTGTGTGCATGTGTTCATGCTCGTGTGCATCTGTTTGTTTTTATCTTAACTGACAAAGAGTGCTGCCTAATATGTTTTGCAACCATTTATTATACTGGCCGCCAGCTTCTTCATTTACAGTAATTTGCTGCAGAACAGAGCATCAGCTGTATATATGTAACATTTCATTGGCTCCATGTGTTGCACTGTCTTGTTCTATGATACAGAAGCTTGGTTCTAGACTAAACTATTGGCCTGTTTTCCCTGTTTAACTAAACTGTACAGAACTGCATGTGTGCCCGTGCTTTGCTGCATGTGCTCAACAAAGTGTGTGAAGCTACAGAGAGCTAGAGGCCTAGGATGAGGCATTGAGGAAGCGAGTGATGAGAAAACGAAATTCTAAGACTGAGGGGATAAGATCACACCGGTCTTTCTTCAGAGAGAAATATACTGCAGCATGGTCGGAGTGATGAAGTGAGACGGAGTAAGAACAAGGAAGAAGTGAGGAGGGAGGATAACACATTTCCGAGGCAATGGGAGGAAGGATGAGAGTAAGGAAAGAAGCAGCGATGAGGAAAAGGACAGAGGAAAGCTTGGGTTAAAGGGAGCAGGGTAAGTCATGGATCATTTTGGATGAGCGAGATAAAATGGGAGAGAGGTGTGTGGTATGGATGAGTAATGGAGTAAGAGCACATTAAAAATGTGAGGATGAAAGTGGACAAAAGAGAGAGATGGATAGAGAGAGATCAACTGGCTGTCAGGCAGGGAGGAAGATAAGGAGAGAAAGAGAAGAGGGTGAGATGATGAAATGAGGGAGGAAGGGGAAGCAGAGGAGGGTGAGGGTTGATGAGGATCGAGGGTGATGAGGTAACACCCTGCTCTGTGTTTTGATTGGCCCGGAGGGGAAGATCGGGTAACAGGAACTCTGATAGGCATCCTGAGACGACAGAGAGAGAAAAAGCCTTGAATATGTCAGTGTGTGTGTGTGTGTGTGTGTGTGTGTGTGTGTGTGTGTGTGTGTGTGTGTGTGTGTGTGTGTGTGTGTGTGAGACAGAGAGAGAAGAAAAGAAAAACTCGGACAGAAAAAAGAAACAGAGAGACAGACAAAGAAAGAAACAATCTAACTTTGACTGTAAGGTCACTGTTTTTTGTGTGCTTCTGCACTCATCTCACTTCTCATGGTTTTATCACATGATCAAGTGTGTCAAGAATGCAAGCTGTAAAATGGCATCTCCAGTGAGGAGCAGTAACAGGTTGGCAGGAAATCCCAGGATTTACTCTGTCAGAAGCTATCTGGCCTGTGGTGTCTATGCCAGGATAAATCCCTGTGACACTGAAAGCACAGATAGCTGAAGGTCTAATAGCTGTGAATTAATACTTTATTAACAACTGAGGCTAAAAAGAAACATGTTTGATGGTAAAATTGTGCTCTAAGTTCGAAACTATAAATACGGATTTGACTGCCTAATTATAATGATAATAGTAATAGAAGCCTATGTGCAACAATCCTGAGCATACATTGTACAATTTGAGCCCGTTTTTGAAATGTTGTTGTTTAATTCCAACTCCCACTGTACGAGTAAATCATCTGTGATGTAAAGCCAGTGCTCACGATATATGTGCTCATACTGTATGGTCTTTGAAGACTTTTCTGGCTATTGAGAGTTGTCAATAAAGAGTTGTTGTTTGAATGCTCCAGGGCTGCAGGCAGGTAGATATTTGTTTGCTAGTGGAAGTACAGTTCACACAATGTTGAGACAGACGTCATAAAAAGAGCTTAAAAGTCTATTTCTGCAAAACGGTGAGTCCAAGTTTTGATCTGCCCAGAACAACTGATTGAGAAAAAAACGCACTGACCTTGGGGGATTTACTCCTGGCTCGGCTGACCAAAATTTCTGACATGTCAGAAATTCATTTAAATGTCCTGCTGCCAGTCGGGAGCAGTTTATCAGGCCATTATTAGCCTTCACTCTCCTTTTAAAATGCACGGCAAACAACGCCAGACGAAGCTGATATTCGGTCTGACACTAGAATGAGTTGTGTCAGAAAGGGGCTCAAAGCGTTAAGTGTATGCCTAGCTTGCATTTTTGAACATAGAAATCTGAATAGAGAAACATATGTGAAAACTGCAAAGGATGCACTTGCAGCACATTTGCAGTGTACGGGACATCAGAGAGAAACACCAGATTCCACTGCAGCCAGAACAGCAATCGTAAATTCATGATAATATTTCTGTGTGAGTCTGAACTTTGCCGTTCAGTCACTAGTACTCTGCGTGGTGAGAGACTGCAGCTGTGCTTTCCTCCATCTGCCGCTGTTATTTTTTTTACACGAGAGACAAGGAGAGAGACTGAGAGAGGGAGAAAGGAGGAGGGTTTTCATTTATAAATGTAATCCAACCTGATGTATCCAATCATGCCCTGGTGGCATACTTATTTTCCAAGCGCTGCAGTGCCATGTGTTTAGTATTTTGACTCTATGCACTTATGAGCACTTTCACTATTCAGATATGAATATCATGACCTGAATTCTATATAAGGATGAAGCGCCACATTTACCTTGATAACAATAAATGCAACACCACAGTTTTCTTCGCATACAGAATATACAGTACGTATGAAAAACTGAAAGTCAGCAAGAAATCCATAATGTAGGTAATTTGTCCAGCTCAAATACACATCTCATAAAGAACCAACCGAGTAAGCAAACCGAGGAGGATGAGAGGGAATATGAGACCTGTGAGAGGAGGGTAAGGAGGAGGACGGGTGGGAGTGGTGAGAGGAGGAGAAGCACTGTGACATGACTTTTTGTCCATGTGGCGGATTCCAGAAATACTTGGCACACTGCAACAATATACAGCCGCGATCTAATGATACCCTGGGAAGTCTGTTAGCGGTGTAATGAGTCTAATGGGTCTTTATTTGTTTGTGAGTGGGTGTGTTTGTGTGTGTCGGAGCTCACGAAAACAAAATGTCAAAAAAGCAATATTTAGAGACAGAGAGCGAGTGGGTGAGTGTCAGCTGAGATGGGAATAGGTGTGACTGAACCAGGGACTCATTAGTTCATTATGGTGTGTGTGTGCATGTGTGTGTGTGTGTATTTCTGGTATGCATTTTGTAGCACAGGGGGTCTAATAGGCTTCAGATGTGTCCCCCTCTCCCACTGAGCCAACGATAACACTGATGCTATTGTGTGTGTGCCTACATACGTACATGCAAGCACGCGCGCGCGTGTGTGTCCACAGCTTAACACAGCTTACACTCTGCCTGTACCCAATTTGTACAGTAGAGATGTCAGCATAAGATTTGGAAGTGAACTTTTTTTATTCTCTTCTCAGTTCTGCTCCTCTGTTTCTCGTCTTGAGCCCACTTTCACTCTTGTTTCCAGACCTGTCAGTGCAAATCTTATTTCTTTAACCTTTCCTGTACATTTGCGCTTTTTTAAAATGCTTTCATGTAACGCTGCCCTCAGTTTCATCACACAAAATCTTTTCTTTTTTACGTACCATTGGGTGATGAAAGGCCAGTGTAAGCGCCCAGATCAAACAAAAATGCAAATAAGCAAATGGTCTTTCAACAACAGCAGCGAATAAGATTGCGCAGTCCGAATCGTCTGACGCTTACATTTGACAGACACCAGGGCATGCCTCAGCCTGACTAAGCGGAACATTGACAATGTAAACAAATCCCAGAATAAATTACTGCATGCATATCTTTGAAGTGGCTGAAACTGCATGATGCGATAGCTGAGGTTTGACACGTACAGTGAAACCAGATGCTCTATCGCGTGTCGCTTCGGTTTGGCACGGCTGCTGTTTGTCAATGCAGCGTCGGCTGGCTGCCTTTAGGGAAACGAGACACATTGGAGACAGATGTGGACGTCTCCCTATGGATGCTGTGAGGAAGTTGGTAGATGCATAGGCTCCTAGGACACAAGAAAGAGAGACAAGAAAGGAAGGTCTAGAGAGACAAGAAGACCGATGGACAGACGAGAGAGATAAAAGTGAAGACATATTTAGAAGTGACTTCAAGAGAGGAAATATAACACCAGAGAGGAAGTTAAAGATGGATAGACAGAAGGGGCAGTGCATGATGGAGAGGAGAGGGAAAGGTTAATTGGAGAGATGTGAAGATGGATAGGCAGCAGGAGAGGAAGAGGTTGGTGAGAGGTGAGACAGTGGTGTGGTTTCCACAGTGAGGCGATGAGCTGCTGGAGTGATAACAAGCTGCAGATGGAAGCTGTTAGGTCACCTTTACCCTCTGTTTGTGTGTCTGTGTGTGTGTGTGGGTGGCTGTGGAATTTATGTGCGTACATTTTAGTTGTTATTGAAGATTTGTGCACACTTCTGAGTGATTTACGATACACAAAGGTAGAAAGAAAGAGGAGGGATAGACATCAAACAGGATTCTGAGTGTGTTTGTGTTTATGTGTGTGTGTGTGTGTGTGTGTGTGTGTGTGTGTGTGTGTGTGTGTGTGTGTGTGTGTGTTTACAGCCAAGGGGGAATATAAATGACACAAGGTGCACTGTGCCAAACAATCTTGAGCTTTAAAAAGAGAGTCGGATAACCTAATTATTCCATGTAAGGATGAAAGTTCAGGAAACTGGATCTTTCAAAATACAGACAAAACACTGAGACACATCTGCAGTTACCAAACAAATACTGAAAGTGCTGTGATGATGTTATTGTGTGTGTAAAGCAGCCAATGACTGTTCAGAGACACAGGGCTTTATTTTAAATGGTAGTCGTTCAGACCCTTGCTCCTTTTGCTCTCAGTGTCAAACTTCCTATGCACATTGAGCACCCCTCTGGTGTGACTTTGACAAATACCAACACCGACTGTAGCCGACACAGCCATGCTATCAATATCTATTATATGGATTACCATGAAATGTTGAACACACATTCACAGCATCCAAAGGAGGAATTGTACTGACTTTGGTGGTCCCTTGACTTTTCTTCCAGTGCAGCCAAGAGGTTGACATTTGTGGTTTTTATAAATTGCCTGAACAATTCTTGGATGCCTTACCATAAAATCTGGCACAGACATTTATGTCCCCCACAGGATGAACAGTAACATGGCAACAATGGGCATATGCACACATTTCATACAGTGACCTAGTGTGTCCCATGCATTCATTTGTTTAGTCCCATTTCATTGTAGAGCCGCATGCAGCTGATTTTTTTCAGGCTATCTCTCTGTCCTTCTGTCCGCCACAGCCCTTCTGCTTCACACGTGCGGCTGTGGACTGCTTCCCTGGGAGGAGAGCAGGCAGCAACTTGGACGTGGACTTTCAGTTGGTGGCTTTGGCAGCTCAAATTCAGCCAGCGCAACCCCCCCCCCCCCCAGTACTGGGTGTCACAGTGGACTAGTGGCCAGCAGCAGCACTGGGTCTAACCTGTGTAAAGGCAGCAACATAAAGTTTGCTGATATAGTAGGTAGTTGGGGCTGTCTGGGTACCCGTTACTGGGATTTGTGCTGGCTGGATTTGGGTAGTTGAGGCCACTGACTTTGGGTCTGTCTCTGGAGATGCTGAGGTGGTCTGTAGCAATGGGCAGTGAGGCAGAGGACACACTGTGATCTGAGGCGCTAGCTAACATTAGCTACATAAACATGAACTTGAATCTGTAGCCATGAGCCTTTTCTCTACAGTTAGCAGAAGTCTAAACAATTAGCAACATTTTCTGTCCATCCCTGAAACACTTTGTTGATGCTGACACATGTTTTTTTGTTCATTGTCAGACTTTTGATAAGCCAGAATATCAACTTTCTCTGCAGGGTTCTCCACCACTGAATCAGGCCTTCACTAAAAGGACGTGCACTCGCATCTGCATTTATAGGACAACAACTAAGGAACGCCCTCTTTAGAGCCAATATAGCAAATCTACTGACACATGGGTTACAAAAAAAAAATGATAACTATGTCCTAGAAACCTGACACTATCCATCTTCTGCAATCTTTCCTGTCAAAACAAAGAGGTGCCGTGAACATTAGATGCAATACCTACCCAGTTTCTGTTAAGGGTCTCAGCACACCAACACAAACACTTATGCAACTCCACACTATATACCCATCATACATACACAAATCTGCACATGGTCTTCAGTCATCACTCACTCTCCAGCTGGAGGTTATAGCTACGTGGAAAAATTTGAACTTGTGGAGACAGACAGTCACCAGCTGATGGTGTGTGGCGCTGCCTGCATGTTCTGCTGATAAACTGTGTCATGAAAATGTATTAGACCTTTCAGCTGTAATATCTGGGCCTCTACATGTCTGCTGGTATCAGTGTATGAATATGTGCTGATGCTTTGTATGTAGTATTGTAACTCTATTCACTTTTCATCCAAAAAATGTCAATGCATTTTGCAAAAAAAGATTCAGTTTCACAAGTATAATAAATACATTCAAATTACACTGAGAAAAAAACAAGCATTTGGTATGAAAATGCATATCATGCACTGGCACAGATCTCCATCATCTAATGTAAAACAGTTCTAAAGGTTATCGTCTTCTGTCTCCTCATCATGTGTTTTCTGCTAAACTTGTCAGTTTCAATAAATCCATCATACATCGCTGCACTCTCTGTATGTCTTGTGGCTTTCTCTGCCTTTCCCACTCATTATTTTCTGACTTTTACCAGCCGCTAAAAGCCACAATATCCCCCCTTCCTTTTCCCTCTCCAACTTTATCTTCCATTCTCTAACTTCCTCCAACTCCCTCGCTCCTGCAGAGTATCCCCAATGTCTTCCCACTCGTGTGTCTCAACATTATTTTCTTGCCAGCAGCTTTAAAATTTTACATCCACTCTTTTTTTAAACTATTCCCCTCATCGCTGTCTTCAGAGGATTTTGCATAACAACATTTAAAACGCTTCAATGTCGGTTGGCCAGCTTTGATTTGGCCGCTGTAAAGATCCTATTAGGGAGTATATACACAGAGACAACATGACAAAATGTTAAACTGTTGAAAGTGCTCTCCCCTCACTATAAAAGTTTCTTGTGCGCTGGTAATGAGGGTGATCCAGGGTGAGGCTGTTTCAAAGTGTGTGTGTATAGCCTGACTGTAGAGGATGCAGGTGTGTGTGGAAGCTATGGGTTTGAGAAATGGAGATTTCTAATAAAAACAGATCGTTTGTGTGTGTGTGTCTGCAAGGCCCCGGTGATGGACAAGGTGTCACTGGTATAGGAGGCCTCTCTGCTTCTCTCACTCAGTACCCTTGCTGAGTGGTGAGTGACTGAGCCTACTTTCTCACCGTGTGTGCATGTGCAAGTTAGTGTGTGTGTTGGACTGAGTGAAAAAGAGGGAGAGTGAGGAATAACGAGCATGACAGACGAGTGATGAGAGGTAGACTGAAAGACGATTGAGCTGAAAGACTTCTCCACCGAGAGTTTGGCATACCGAAGACGTCTTCTCACACACATACTTCTCTCCTCATCCCGTTACCTAAAAAAAGAGAGAGGGAAAAGGAGAGGTGACACAGAAGGGAAGTCATGACGGAAAGGTAGGTTAGGGAGATATAATAGGTGTTTGTGTGAGAAAGTGGAAGATTTCAAATATGTGGGAGTTTGACAAGCTAAGAAGCAATGAGCTCGCTGCTGTTTCTTTACCAGTGTATGTATGTATGTATGTATGTATGTGGGTGTGGGTGTGGGTGAGTGTGTGAGACACCCCAGGTTTAGCTGAACTTGAATTCGACCTTGTCCCTACCACTCCAGCAGAGTCGTTGCATCAACCTTTTGACTTTGAAGCTGCTGCCAGATCAGAGAGGAGAGCCAGGTGCAGACTGGTGTGTGCAGACGGACTCCTGCTCTCCCACTGATACATGTTTCCTTATATGGAAGTGTGTATCGTGTGTGTGTGTGTGTGTGTGTGTGTGCTCTCATAAAGCCATATATCTCATAAAATTATCAGTAGAGGTTTTCATACTGTTTGGCATCACTGGATTCAAATACAGTTCAATCAGGAGAGACAGGTGAATAAATTAAAGATAATATTTAATACAGAATATGAGTGTACAGATTAACAGATGATTTGTGCTGATTAAGGTTTAAAAGAAGTCTTTGGCTCTTGGACACCAGAGGGAGATATTTTGTGATTGAGGGACATCTGAGTGGCAGCAGTGTCGCTGTTCTATTGGTTGATTGTGAATCAGCTGATGACTCAATTGACAGACCCAGACAATGACACCTGGAGACAGTCAGTGAGCATAAGTGCAAGGTGTAAATGGCAGGATGAGAAAGAAACTTCCAGCCCGAGCATGAAAGGTGTTGTCTTCCTGACTGAACTTTAGCTAGAGCTTCTTTTGACAAAAGACTTTGGCGTTTACGTTTTACAGGGAGATTTTGTAATCGAGGGATGTCTGCCCTGAGTAGCAGCAAGATAAATCCTCCAAGGAATCCATACACTAGTGGTGGTGGTAGCTGGTGACTCTGCTGAGACTAAAAGGCTGATGAATCTGCGAAGACTGTGATGGAGAGGTGGAGGGTGTGCACAACTGCAGCATGAACGTACTAAAGTCAGAAAAAGAATGATTAAAAACAGCAGATAGATAGTAGCCTAAGAGTGAAGGCATGGCACTCTGCTGTTGGTTAAATGCCATCAGCTGAGAGAATTGACAGCCCCAGTCAATGACAGCAAGAAACTATGAATAAGCATGCGTGCCAGGAGTGAATGGCAGATGATATGAGAAATTAAATTACAGGCCTAAGCATGCAGAAGTATAGTCTGACTGTACTTTTACTAGAGCGTCATTAGTTAGCCTGATATGACATATCGGCCTTGAGAATGAATTATTGCCTGTTTATGCTACATTCATCATCAGATTAATAAATGTTCTACATTTCCTGTTCTTGTTTGTATTGTAGGTCATTTCTTGGAACATCTTTTAATACGCGGGGATGATGTGTTGACAGCAGCAACAGGAAGAGGGTTTGGAGACAAATGCTGTAGAGCGGAACAGAAGGCGATATTACAAGATGTGGATTCCCACTGGAGACGTGCTTTTTTTGTGGTTCTCAGTTTAACATGTCATTTTCAACATGACAAAAGTGTGAAGTGAGTGCCGTCAGATTAATGTGAAGGCAGCAGCAGCATAAAGGAGCCAATTTGAAAAGGCGTTGAGAGGATTGAGCTTCACATATCAGATCAGTCTATAAAAACTATACATTTCCCCTTGTGGTGTGACAGGGGCAAGAGTTTTGAAAAATCCTCTTAAAGTAATAGACTGATCAGCAGTTTCCTCATGTACTTCCACTGTTCATTCATGGATGAGTGAATGTCCAGAAAAATGCTTTACAGCATGTGAGGTATAAAATGAGAGATCCAACTTAACATCCTGCCATTCAGTGTTTGTGCAGTGTCAGATATCGTGAAACATGCAGCAGAGTTCAGTATTAAATAAAATTAAATGATTTAAACTGATGTGAAAATGTATCCGCTGGTTAAAAACGGGGACGAGAGTCCCTTATGCTCACAGCAGCCATTAAGGCTTCAATGTCAAAAAGAAGTTTAAACATGCATCAGTAGTGGGCCTGCGAGAGAACTGAAGACACTCTTCTTCACTGCTATCATAACTTTTTTAAATTGATCTTTGATCTTCTCCTCTTCGGATCTGATTCTTTGTTGCTTAGGGGAATTTCTTTAAGTTGTGCGAAAACAAAAGTGATGTTAAACTAAATGTGTTTCTTACTCATCCTTTGCTCTCCTCTGTCTCTGCAGACCTGCTGTCCACCAACAGGTCGTCCATCTTCAGCGGCCATCACGGCCAGCTCTCCCTTTCCGCCGTCTTCCTGGACGAGTACCGTGACCGCCTCTTCCTGGGAGGGAAAGACATCCTGTACTCTCTCATGCTGGGGCCTGCCAGCAGCGAGTCCAAAGAGGTGAGGTTTTTGGAGGCAATAAATAATATCAGTTAAAGTTATTCAAGTATTTTAATGTATTTTGTTCTGATGATTGATGCGTAGTAAAAGGTTAGTTACTGTACAGTCTACATTTATCATTCCATTTTGATTTAAGTCACAGTGACTCTGCGAGTGGTTTCAATCTGCAGAAGATAATATATGACTCGAAGAGATAGGCGTACGATATTGTGTTTTCCAGAATTCCCTCTCTGCAGAACATCTGTTAAAGCACTCTTTAACTCATAAATCAACCATAAACGTGGTGACTCAAACCTGAACAGCCATTTTATTCTATATTACTGCTATTGCATCATCACTGAAACGGGAACAGAAAACAGTGCTGAAAATATTAAAGAAAGCTCAGTTTTCAGAAGATAAAAAAAAAAGATTGACTATAATGGGTCACACACCCGTTATTTGTGATTTCTGACCAATCACTAATGGATTATATACATATGCAGTCTTCATGCCAATTTGTGGATAAAGGGATTTATTACAGTAAGACATTTTGGGTTTTCTCCTCTTTCTCTTGTTTTATAAACAGGGCTGTTCTGACAGTCAAATTTTATGCTTCGTTTCCTTCGCCAGAACATTTCATCAATCTCACACCTGTAAAAGTGCAGCTAGTCATAAATCAAAACTTGTTTTTCCATCGACGTCACCTTTAATCTGCAGCCTGCATTTAATTTGTCAGTAAGGCTTGTCAAACACAGAGGTTACATTGTGAGAGTTACAGTTTCTTGGCTCACCATAAAGACATGAGAGATAAATTACAATCTAGAAGTCCGATCTGTTAACTGAGCTGCAGATTTCCACTGTCATCAAACACTGAGAGTTTGAATAACAGAGAGAGAGAAGAATGCTATCATGCTATTTTTATCATGTCAGGAAGTAGTGCACTACATGTAAATATATTAGTAGTTAAACTACATTTTGCAGTAGATTGCTGATAGTTCAGCTACATTCATATTTGTATAGTGATTCAAGCAGTTAAATTACTTCTTTGTGGGGTTTTTTGTTGTTGTTTTTGTTGCCATAGATAGCTACTAAAAGTACAAACAATGTTGGGCCATAAAGGGAAAAGAATGATTTTTTTATTTTATTTTTAAAGTTTTTATTTTGCAATTGTCTACTGTATCTGAACCCTATTTGACCACAATTAGTCATAAAGTCATACTGTTCACAGACCAATATATGATAGATATCCAAACATCTGTACATCCCTAATCTAACCACCAATGCTTCATGAATGGAAGGATCAAAACATTGACAGATACATAGTATGTGTGGATATTTTTCTCCTTTCATCTGTGATAGACTGATGTTAAGATGCATGTAGACACCTATCTCTCCATCTACATCAGGGGGAAGGATAAGTATCCATACAGGTATCTATCTATCTATCTGTTAGTCAATGGTTGGATATTCAATGGTTGGACCTGTAGACGTACACAGACTGGGTAACCTAGATCCACATGTCAGAATATGAGTATTGAATGTATGAATATTGACAATTATATTGACAACTCTGAAATTGTGTGACAATAAGATACCTTACAAATTAAATTCAAAGTATATCTAATTAATTAAGGATGTTGGTTCAAACCGAACATTACTTTGAAGTGCAAAAATAGAGAAAATGTGCTATAGGTGGCTTAGCTGCAACAACCCGCTGGGTGGAAATTTTATCGAGCCTAGCTAACACTTACTGGGAATTGGTTACATAGTTTTACATGCTTTAGGCAACAGTTATTAAGATGATATATGGTTGGATTTAGTGACTTACACAGGCAAAGAAATTAACTTATCGGCAGAAAACACTCTTTGTCACAGAACTCTGCTGAAACACACCCAATCTCTGTGGACTTTCACAGGTCACTGTTTGGCGATATTTTGGTCAACTGGCTGGAAGCACAAAAGGATCAACCCTGTGTAACCACTTAAAAAGTCAATGTTACAATTCACACCAGGTTAGGAGGTTCCTCTCTACAAAACCGCTGACAGCTGACATTTCTTTCACTTTTCCATGAATAGTGGGTGTTTTTTTTTGTTATTGTTGGGTTTTTTTTGTTTTATGACCTGTAAAAAAGGGCAGTTTTTGCACTAAACTAATTTGAGTTTCATTTTTTTGTATCGCACGTACATTGTCAGTGTGATCATTTGATAAAGTACTGCAGTCTGAACTTTTTATTAGTAGCCTTTGTTAACTAAACTCCCTGACGTAGCTTTGCTGTAGTTCAACTTCTTCCAGTATGTAATAATTGGTAGCTTGCAAAGTAACTTCCCCACACTGATTATTACTGTTTTCATTTTATCTATAAATATTGGGTCTTGGATTTTGAAACTTAACTTTTTATGAAGTTTTATCAATTATTTATTTCAAGAATCACAGGGCTTTGTTACTGTGATGTAGTGCTTTGGCAGCGCAGACCAGATTCAGTATGTTAACAATTATGGAAAAATGTGCATCTCCTATTAGAGTGGAATTCATATTTCATGTAATTTATTCAGTGGAACAAAAGACACAGATAGGAGTTTAGCTGTGATTTGTGGAGGTGGGGGGTTACTATTACCTGTGAGTTATATCTTATGAGTTTTCAGAGGGTTTTTATTGGAAAGCTTCGACACAAGGGAAATGAGCACATTTAAATTAAAACAGGATTTCATTTCATCTGTAGAAGAATAGCACTGAGAAAATACACAGCATATATTAATTCATATTTCACTCTCCAGTTGGGTGCCCAGTATCTCCACTCTGTGTTCCATTAAACTGGTTTCTAGTGAGCACAGAACAAAAATAACTCTCTTTAAAACAAAAACCCCTCATTGAGTTTCAGCACTTCAGCTAAGAGCAGCAGTGTGTCTGTGTGCGCTTATGAGTGTGTGTATCTGTGCTCATACTTCGGTCAAAGACAGTGGGATGACAAAAAGTGAATGGGTGAATGGGGAATTTGTGTAAACAGAGAGCCAGATGTCGCCCACCTTATCCACCGTTTTAAATCCTCTGGTAGCCTCCTCTCACTGCTCTCTGTCTTGGCTGATGATCACACATGAGGCTTGCTAGTTTGCTGCAAGCCGTTTGAGCCTTAATGCCCGCACTTCTATCAGAGCCAGCCATTGTGAAATCTCTCCGTGATGCCAGTTCAGTGAAACAAAGGTTTACAAGATGACACACATCTGCCAAAGACTAAACCATAAACCAACGCTGAGAGAGGGAGAAAAGAAAAAAGAAACAATAAACAAAACACAGAATGAATATAAACTGTGTTTGCCCTCACAAAAAAATTATCACTCCAAGAACACATGTTGATGTTAAAGGAGCAGTGTGTAGGATTTAATGGCATAGTGGTGAGGATCGCAGATTGCAATTAGCTGAAACTTCTCTTGGTTAGAATCCCTTCAGTGTTCATTATTCAAGAGCTTTTTACTGGGAGCCACATTATCTGCTGAGGTCTCTACCTCCCCGAAACAAGTGGACCAGGTGATTAACCAGATAATTAAACTGGTAAAATAATTATAATAACAATAATAAAGCAGTTTTTCACATTACAAATCAGGGTGTCTCTGATTCTGTTCATTTCATTGCAGATGGGCTAGCCCAGCACCTGCTATTGAGTGCTCAGCTTTTTTCTTTGATAAATTGAGACCAAGATGTTTAGGAGGTTCTTATCATGAGCAAAGATATCCACAGGTTTCTTTCTCTTCAAAATGAATGCGCCCTATGATTTAAACAGGCACACACACTAAATAAAGCAGTTTCTAACTACAACCAGTGTTTGGGTTGTCCATTCTGGGCTATTGCAGAAACATGGTGATGCAACATGGACGTGGACGCGCCCCCTTTGTTGACTTCAACAACTCATTCTAACATAACAAAAACACAATGATTCCTATTTTAAGGTGATTATACACTAAAAAAACATACTTATTATATTCTATTTCTGCCAATATATCCCCCCAAATCCCACAATCTGGAGATTTAAATCAGTTTTGCTATGACAACAAGCACTGACATTGAAAACTCAAGGGCCCCACGGCCGAATTAGAGCCAGGAGTCTATTAGCGTAGCTTAGCGTGATGACTGGAAGCAGGAGGAAACAGCAAGCCTGACTCTCTCCCAAGTTGAAAAATATACCTACCAACACTATGAAACTCCCGATAAACCCCACAAGCTGTCATTTTTGCATCTCTGTTTATGTACAGATTTAAAAAAAAAAAATGAGATACCCTTTTTTCTGCTCCAGTTCCATCCTTAATACATCATCAGATCAGTGTATCGAGCTCATTTAATTTTTGGAAAGAAAGTGAATAAGTATGTATGTCACTTTAAAAAAAACTATTCCTTAAATGTTTGTTGTAAATGTGTGTGTTCTGGTTTAATTGCCACCCTGTCAGTCCCCTTGTTCTTTTGGCATCTGCTGCAGAAACACACATGCTAAGAAGTCTGTCTAACACCGCTATGTTTCCACTCATATCAGAGATAAGAAGTTAATCACTGCCAAGTATATAACTTTTTTTCACACTTCTCTGGCTTTCTATTGTGCATCTGATAAAAATTTAGACTTTGTGGAAAAACATTTAAAGTTTTCACAACCAGAGTGAAGTTGCACAACACTTAAATCTATTATACTCGCTTGCACTTTTCCAGCTCAAACTCTGCCCACCAGAGTGTACAATATCTATTTGGCACAAAAACCTAGTTTGCCACCCTCTCCACTGTAACTCTGACCAGCAGTGTAGTAAAATTGGAAATGGGAGTAAGGTTTAATTCTAAACACAAGGCTTTGGTTGAGAGCAAGTCAGATGGCCTGAAATCTGTGCAGCCATTGTGTTTCTACTGAATCAAATCTGGGAAGTGGGACAATTTGCTTAATGATAATTACCCAGGAAAAGCTATAACAAACAGTGATTTAATTCATGTAAATGTTTCATATGATGGAGTAAATATTCTTTCTCCTACCTTAAAACATGAGCTAGTATAATTGGTATTTGGTATACTATTGTTTATCATCATATAGAAAGATTTGTTTATATATATACACACATATATATATATATAAATATTTGGTGTGGAAATGTAGTTGGCACCTGTCAGATATGTTTCAGCATGTTCAGACAGTTGGTTTATTTCGCTCAGTGTTTACTTACATGCAGTGTATCTTGTGTTACTGTGCTTCCTTTGTGATTTCGGAGATGGCTTCTGGCCCAGTTTACATACTGTATCTTAATTCTGGAGTAATTCCTTTGGCCTCAAAAGAATGCAATGTCAAAAGTGTCGTGTTGATAATAGAAAAGTTTGTGTTGAAATTTAAGCCTTCTCCCCTGAGACTATTTTTTCTTTCTCTGAGTTGGTTTTAGGATTGAAGAATGCAAAGGTTCTCTTCGTGTTTCGGTCCAATATTCAAATCAGGCAACTCCAGCTTTGTTGCATCCGGATTCGGTCAAAAATAAACTCATCATATCCCATGATTCCATCTGTCTGCTTCTGCCAAATTCCGCTTTGGCTCAGCAACACCCAGCTGCCAGAAAAGACAGATGGTTTTGTGCAAAATTACAACTGAGAAAATGGAAAGGCATCTGCTTACATCAGCGTGCAGCAGCATGATGTTACTACAGTAGCTTGGGTCTCAGCAGAGTTAGTGAGTGCACTTACACAATATTGTGACATTTATGGCCACAGGACATATGGAAGACATATCAAAAATATGCTAAATTAATGCATTCATCTGATATGTTTTATTGTCTGCACTTAAAAAAGGGTTTTTTAATGTCTTTCCTCAGTTGCAGTAATATGAACTAACGAGTGACAAGCACACTGCTGGGTTTGATGTGTTGCAGGTTGTTTAGCAGCTGGCACATGAACAAAGACATCATTTGATGATTTGTATCTTTCCATGATTTTGGCTGACTTCTAAAGTATTGTGTCTTGAGCCCCTGACGTTTTTGAAGGTCCTGTTTAGTCGCCGGGGCAGTTAAAAGGTATGGACATAAGTATAAAGGACAGCCTGTGTTCGTGACAGTCCTGCTTGGCGTGCTTGTCTCCAGCTCTGGATAGATTTTTCTGCAGTTCAAATAAACAGTGTTCCAAGTTCAAAAATCAAAGACGTCACAAATGTGTCTGAAGGGTGGATTAAAAATTAAAGAGCACTTTGAGTCACATTGATGAAGAGTCAGGAAATACACAGAGCAAAGAACGTGGATGCCTGGTGGAGGTCGGCCATATTTCCTAGAGCGTGTGGAGCAAGACTCTTGGACGATGGATGGAGTATTGCAGTGTACTCCCTCAGACTATTGCCAGCCAGGTGTTAGGCAGGGCCTGATTTCACAGTACATCAGTATGAGTCAGACGTGTTATCAGGCTGCTCTAGGTCAGACTATGTGTGTGTGTGTGAGCCAGCCACACATTCATATCAGTCCAGCATCATGCCAAAGAAACTAGTCCAGAGATCGAGAGCATTATATGCCAAGTTTTAGACCGGCCCTAATTTATTTATTCATTTCAGTCATGCATGAAACCAATTATTGTTTCTAATGGATTCCCACATTTGCAAGCCAGACAGAAGTAGGCTGGGTGTGAGATGGCCCTGCAGTGAGATGGTGTGATAGTGGAGTGCTCACAAAACAAAGTTTGCAATACTGTTCATTTCACACAGTTTCACTAAAAGCTACTTTTAGCCAGACAGCCGTTCTCTATTTTCTTGTCCTCTTAAAATTCTGATGTGAATATACCCTGACATTTTTTGGGGAAATACTCTTAATCGCTCTCTTATTGAGTGTCATATCTGTACACAATAGTTAACCTTTTAGCTTTTAGCTTCATAGATATGATGGTGGTATCAATCTTCTCATGTAATTGATATATGCACTCACTGTGTTGTAAAAGTATCTCACAAACATTCCTAATATAAGGCAAAATATGATTTCTTACAGTCATCAGTTGCTATACTAACACTGTCTTTGTTCACACATTAACTTATAATATGGTGATTAAAACAATCTAATCAAACAACATCCAAGGTGAACTGTGAGGGAACATGTTTAGCTAATTGACTATGCCAAAAGAAACATACTGGAAACATGATTTAAAAACACGTCTATTCTCTGTCTTGTCTCAAGTAACATAAAAGACAAGAGATGATATATACCCTGTTATATTTGTAACAGAGCGTACATACAGTAAGTTTGACCTCACATAACAAGGCTGCACGTCTGTAGACTGCAAATATTTGTACTCGCAGATATAATCTACCTCCTTTGAGCCAATAAGCAGTTTATAGCCATGAAAAAAATCCAATATTCTCTCAATCTGATCTACTATATCCTCGCTGATAATTCATCATACACAATGAAATTTTATTGTAACAATTGGCCTTTTGTATTATATTAGAGGAGTTACAGTAGTTCCAGGCTCTCCAATGTCACATCCTTAACTTGTTGGAGAATTAAATCTTTGCGAGCCAGGTTTCAGTCACCCTGATTTACAGTGAGTGCACTGAGCTGCCTGTGATGAATCTGGGTTTATGACAAAGGAGACCAAATGTGTCTCAAACTTTACTGCTGGTATGAAATTCGGGGCAAAAGGGGGAGAATCATTCAGTCATCTTTTCAACATTTTGTTTCTATCACTTTATCACATTGCATTCATGTACACTCTTAAACACCATATAGCTACCACAGTGGCCCCTTGACACACACACACACACACGCTCTCGGTCTCCATACATACCGGACATAATCAGACATAGTAATGCAAGTCAGGAGCATTTGTTTTCCTCTCTGGTTTCTTTCCTCCCTGTTCGCCAAAACAAAGCCAGTTTTCCAGACAAAGACTTATTGTATGAGAGAACAACCTCACTGCTAGTTTGCACGAAACTACAGAATCAAACACGTCATTGTCTCAATACCGAGACATACTTGGGCTTTCCTCTTCAGTGGCAATTCCATTTCATTTTTCATTTGTAGAAAGCAGTGTGAAAACTAGTCCCATTGTTTCAGGTCCAAATTCTATTTCATGCTCATCTGAAGCTCACCTCATCTTGTTGAGTTGGCTGAATGAGATGAAGACTGTGGGACTTTCCTAATCAGGAAATCTTGGATCTATACTGTGAGAACTTGAATTGAAAATTGAAGCGTTTTATTTATTCATACTTTTTTATGCTCCAGATGGTCTTGTTAGGATACGCTGAAGGTTTTTCTGAGCACAGATTTCCCGTGTGTTTATATCCAAAGGTCTAATTTCATTTCTAGGCACAAAACATAAGATTGGCACTGAAGGGGACTGAGTCTCTGGAGTCAATTGCATCTACAGTATAGCGAGTTCAAAGTCTTTCATAGTATCAGAGAGACTGTGTTTCAGTGTTTCTATTTTCTGTTATTGAAGCTGAGTACATATTGTCCACAGTAAGCAAGTCCAGTGTTTCCCAAAGAATAACTAAATGTGAAAGTCTTCCTGATCAGTGATTCTGGGAGCAGATAGTTCATCAAATTTTTGTTTTTTCAGTAGAAAAATTTATCTTAAATATATGGTCTGACTGAGACTGTTAAAGGGAAACTGATCATTTTCAACCAGCTCTGTGTCATCACAGAGTTTGCAGATGAACAGTTTTTGGCTTCCTGCTGTGCTTTGAAGTTGAAGTCTAACCTCCATCAGCATATGAGCAGGGCGCTCATGGCATGGGGGAAAGCCAAACACCATTCATCTGCACACACTGCAATGACACAGAGCTGGTTGAAAACACAGGCGACACGGTGCAGTGGATAGCGTTGCCGCCTCACAGCAAGAGGGCACAGCAGGGTGAGGGAGCCCTTCTGTGCGGAGTTTGCATGTGTGGGTGTGAATGTGAGCGTGAATGGTTGCCTTCAGCCCTGTGATAGTCTGCTGACCTGTCCTGGGTGTACCACGCCTCTTGCCCAATGTCAACTGGGATAGGCTCCAGCCCGTCTGCCACCTCCAACAGGATAAGTGATTACAGAAAATGAATGAATGAATGAATGTTTGAAAACTGGCAAAGTTTTCCCTTAAGTAGTATGGAAGTAGAAGAGAGGGACAATCACATAGCTCAGTAGCAAAATCATATATCCTGTTCTGAAATGACTAGCAGTATTTGATGAGTTAAAAATGAATAAGTAAATAAATAAAATCCAAATGTTTATATTGATTTTAGCAGTCAGTCTCAAATTAAATTATTATTTTTTCCTTGTTTAAGGGTAAGTTCACCCTCAATATGAAAAATAGAAATAGTGTATCATTTACTTATAGTGGTATAGAACCATACAGATAGTGATTGGTTTAATTTGCAGAGGGTTTGAGATGCACATCTGTCTGAGATGTCCAACTGGACACAATAGAAGTGAAAAGAGATTTGTTTCCGGTGTTCACAGCATTTGGAAAATTACAATTAAAAAATTCAAAGGCAAACATTAATTTCCAATAAATAAATGAATAAATAACTAAATAATGAGCTGCTACTCTGGATTACCCACAAAAGATATTTTATAGGGATTTACTGTCCACAAAGTAGTTCCAATACAAACAGGTCACTGTAAAATCAATGTGATGTGTCTTTTAGAGTAACCAGGACATTGTCTTTTAAAAACAATCCCAATTTTCACTTTCACCTCCACTGTATTGAAGTAAAGGCAGAAATCAGGGAGACAGATTCTCTCAAAACCTAGACATATACAATCAAAATGATCCACTTGGCTATCACCAGAGGTGTCTTAGAAAATATGTTTTTGTAATTTGAATGAACTGACTCTTGTAACTGGAATAAGTGGACTGATAAATGTGTCTGTCATGTCTCAATCAAGGCTTCAGCTCTGAAGCCAAAAATTAGTTCCCAAAGTCTTCGGTGCTTCATTTTGAAGCCTTTGTTTCATCATATGTAGAGCATCTGCTCAGCTCATTTAGCTTCCAATGGCTATAGAGCTTAATTTGCAGGGGAAATAATTCAAATTTAACAACATGGGCTGATTATTATGTTTTCATTGCATTAACCAAATCACATAAAACATGTGTGGGTTCAACAAAGCAATTACATTTTGCAATATGGCTGAATAAGGTAGTTGTTTGCATTGCTTCAATGTTATGAGGTCATTAATCATCACTTGTTTTTTCTTCTTTCTCTGTTCCTCCATCTTTCTCTTCTTCTCTTCCTTCGTAGATCTACTGGCCCCCGTTACCTGGCAACAGAGAGGACTGCATTCAAACCGGGAAAGAACCACAGGTTAGTGATTGACTTTTAATTCCTGCTTAGATTATCACATTTCCATTAAAAAATGTGTGCCTGAATGCACCCAGAGACACCCTTATACCTTGTCCTGTTTCACCTGCCCATTACTTATCCTCAAGTTTCCATTCTCCTGAGATCACAGGACACACTACAAAGCTGCTTTTCATTCCCCATAGCCTGGGAGTAAACAGCATATACAGTAGAAGCCAGCTTTCAGACAGTCTTTTCGAGATTGTCTGTTGCTTTGCTGCTATAACTGTCAAGACCTGTTTCCTGCCTGTGCTTTGTAACCAGCTCTGTTGCCAATGTCCTGTCTGTTTGCTGATGGTTGAATTTGTTTGCCCATGGCCTGACTGCCTGCCTGTTTTGGTAGCTTTTATTCTACCAGCTGGGCCTTGATGTCTCCATTTGGATTGTCATCCCTCTTTCATGTAACTTGAACTCCGACAGCACAATGTGGTCCAAAAATGAACCCAACAGATGCTGCTTTTTCGATAAATGAGGTGACTGCGTTGTCCTACGCTGTTGAGCAGCTCTACGCTTTTTGCCAAAATGCCTCAAGTGGCAAGCAGAGAAGCAGCTCTCAGCACGGCACTTGTGTCCTCCAAACCCTGACTTGTCAAGTTGGTGTATGGGCTTTCAGAGATTTTGGCTCCTCCGAGCTGAATCCTGTTGCCACATCAGTCTCTGCTCCGCTCTCAGTGGTTCTCCTGTATTTTTCAGTTCCTGGCTAATTTTTAAAAAGACTTTTTAACGAGTTTGAGACCCAGGATACAAAATATTAATGAATTCCCGGCACTACAAGGCCCCCTTTTTAAGAGCAGTCCCCAAATGGAACATGTTGTGATGGGAAGTGCAGAATGTGCCTCTAGCAGTATAACAAACTGTGTGTAGATTAAATGGCATAACCTAGTTAGACAATTTAGTGCCACGGTGCTCCCCCACATCCTTGAAAAGGTATAATAATAAACTATAGATTACAGACGACTCTTATGAAGTCTAAATGAGGCAATCATTCTAAAAGGGCTTTTATTGGTTCTGTGAAGAGAAAAAAATAAGGCGGGACTTCATCACTTAATGAGCTCAAAATGCAGAAGGAGGAAGAAGTATATGGAATTAAGGAAAATAAAAGGAGATAGGGAGGGCAGCGTAACATACTGGAGAAGAGGAGGATATGTTCGTGTAATTAAGACCATGTTTACAACAAGAGGAAAAAGAGAAAAAGAGTAGAGGGGCATTCCCATGCACCAGCCTCAAATAATATAGAGAAACAAAGCATCTTAGTGTAAAGTTTCAGCTACACAAAATGTATACTGTAATAAATGGAGCCAGTGTCCAGAAATGTGTCAGCACCTTGAGTTGTTTCCCTCCTCAGTCTGACTCAGCTTTCTGTTTGTTAACCTGGAGAAGGTTAAAAATGAGTTGTATGTTGTTCTTCACAGCAGATGGAGAGGAAGAGAGTAGGAGACAAAGATAATGATAGTTATAAGTGCAACATGAAAGACCTGACAAAGTAAAGCAGGTAGTGCAATCATCTGCAGGAGAGGTTTTAGTCATGCTAGTGCCGTGGTTCTGAGGGCTGGTAGCCTATAGGCTGATCCACCACTTTGCTCCAAACTAAAATATCTCAAAAACTATAGTTGCTGTTTGAGTGGATTGCCATGAAATTTTGTACAGACATTTGTGGTTCCCCGGGGATGACACCTACTGACATTAGTGATCTCCTGAATTTTGTTCAAGTGCTACCATGAGGTTGAC